>NW_021681789.1:3608-24976 GCF_001412515.2 Diachasma alloeum
GTTAATTCCCGTCAATTCACGTCCCACGTGACGGGATCCGCCACTAGACTTCCATGTAGCACTCATCAAACTCAACTCCCGTTAATTCCCGTCAATGCACGTCACACGCGAAGGGAACCAGCACTACACGTCTATGTAGCACTCATCAAATTCAACTCCCATTAATTACCGTCAATTCACGTCCCACATGACGGGAACCACTCTACACCTCCATGTAGCACTCATCAAAACGAACTCCCGTTAATTCCCGTCAATGCACGTCCCACGTGACGGGAACCACCACTACACCTCCATGTAGCACTCGTCAAACTCAACTCGCGTTAATTTCCGTCAATTCATGTCCCACATGACGGGAACCACTCTACACCTCCATGTAGCACTCGTCAAACTCAACTCGCGTTAATTTCCGTCAATTCATGTCCCACATGACGGGAACCACTCTACACCTCCATGTAGCACTCATCAAACTCAACTCCCGTTAATTCCCGTCAATTCACGTCGCACGTGATGAGAAACATCCCAACACCTCCATGTAGCACTCATCAAACTCAACTGCCGTCTATTCCCGTCAATTCACTTCCCGCGTGACGGGAACCACCACTACACCTCCATGTAGCACTCATCAAACTCAACTCGCGTTAATTCCCGTCAATTCATGTCCCACGTGACGGGAACGAACACTACCCCTCCATGTAGCACTCGTCAAACTCAACTCGCGTTAATTCCCGTCAATTCATGTCCCACGTGACGGGAACGAACACTACCCCTCCATGTAGCACTCGTCAAACTCAACTCGCGTTAATTCCCGTCAATTCATGTCCCACGTGACGGGAACGAACACTACCCCTCCATGTAGCACTCATCAAACTCAACTCGCGTTAATTCCCGTCAATTCATGTCCCACATGACGGGAACCACCACTACAGTTCCATTTAGCACTCCTCAGACTCCCGTTAATTCCTGTCAATTCATGTCCCACGTGACGGGAACCACCACAACACGTCCATGTAGCACTCATCTAACTCAACTCCCGTTAATTCCTGTCAATTCACGTCCCCCGTGACGGGAACCACCACTCCACCTCCATGTAGCACTCATCAAACTCCCGTTAATTCCTGTCAATTCACGTCCCCCGTGACGGGAACCACCACTCCACCTCCATGTAGCACTCATCAAACTCCCGTTAATTCCTGTCAATTCACGTCCCCCGTGACGGGAACCACCACTCCACCTCCATGTAGCACTCATCAAACTCAATTTCCGTTAATTCCCGTCAATTCACGTCCCACGTGGCGGGAACCACCACATCACATCCATATAGCACTCATCAAACTCAACTCCCGTTAATTCCCGTCAATTCACGTCGCACGTGACGAGAAACATCCCAACACCTCCTTGTAGCACTCATCAAACTCAACTCCCGTTAATTCCCGTCAATTCACATCCCACGTGACGGGAACCACCACTACACCTGCATTTTGCACTCATCAAACTCAACTCCCGTCTATTCCCGTCAATTCACTTCCCGCGTTACGGGAACCACCACTACACCTCCATGTAGCACTCATCAAACTCAACTCGCGTTAATTCCCGTCAATTCATGTCCCACGTGACGGGAACCACCACTACACCTCCATGTAGCACTCATCAAACTCAGCTCCCGTTAATTCCCGTCAATTCACGTCCCGCGTGACGGGAACCACCACTACACCTCCATGTAGCACTCATCAAACTCAGCTCCCGTTAATTCCCGTCAATTCACGTCCCGCGTGACGGGAACCACCACTACACCTCCATGTAGCACTCATCAAACTCAGCTCCCGTTAATTCCCGTCAATTCACGTCCCACGTGATGGGAACCAACACTACACCTCCATGTAGCACTCATCAAACTCAGCTCCCGTTAATTCCCGTCAATTCACGTCCCACGTGGCGGGAACCACCACANCACGTCCCGTGTGACGGGAACCACCACTATACCTCCATGTAGCACTCATCAAACTCAACTCCCGTTGATTCCCGTCAATTCACGTCCCACGTGAAGGGAACCACTACTACACCTCCATGTATTAGAGATGGAGAAACATTTTCCAGACAAAAAATGCTCCATAAATGCAAGCCTATAAACCTTACAGATAAAATTTACAAACATTTATGGACAAATTCAATTGTTATTAACAACGGGTATGAAAATTATTAAGAAAATTCTAAAAAATTCTAAAATGAAGTTGTCTGGAACCAAAAAATTATTTCTTAATCTTGATAAACAATGCAGATATTGATTTTTAAATATTCACACACACACACGCTCGCCAACACATCGTATATCGCTGCGTTCAATTCAAATTTGACAATTCTTAGCGCCTTCCCTATGGGAAATATAAGAAAAAGTTCAATATAGTAAATCCTGCATAAATTACGAACTACAAAAATATGCAACAAAAAATTGCAAAGTCAATAGACAAATCTGATTGTCTATTGACATGCCACTAAAATATATTCTCTTCATCTTCAAGTAACAAGAACATGAATATGAAGGAAAATCATGGAAAATTTGAAAATTTAAACATGTCAATTTTGCCAAATTAGCTGTTTTAGTTACAAATGCTAATAATTCCGAAACTAATCAACACATTGGAACTATAAATTCCACAAAAATAGTCCAGTAAATCCTCTACAAAATGAGCCACTAATTAGATTTTGTAAGTTATAAACAACACCCCGAAAGGCTAATAAACATTTCTCAAGGTCAAATCAATATCTCCGAAAGTTGTAAAGAGAAAATAATGAAAATTTATGGAAAAATATTATAAAATATGGGCCTTCGAATGAAATAATAACCATTCCGAAATAATGAAAATTACCATTGTTATTAATAATTGAAGTATTATAACAAATTGAAAAAAATATTTTATTATCAGAATCGTATTTCTAGCCCAAAGATAGGCTCAAAAATGAATTTTGTCAAAAATGTCAGCAAACAATGTCAATAGACAAAAATTGTCAATTACAGTACCATAAGGGTGCCAAAAGGAAAAGTTTAGGACATAGTGAAAATCAAACTCATAATTCACTAAAAATGGAAAATCTATTGTCAAGAAATGTCAAAAATAATTAATCAAAGCCAAAAATGTAAAAAAAAGTATTTTTAAAGGCACATGTAAAGTGCCGCAGTGTTAGGGTTGAGATACACGCCATGCATAGGGGTGCCCTTTTCACGCGCTCCACCACTAACTCAGCCAACAAGGCGCTCCACTGAACGCTGCAACCCCACTCATCCGACCACTGCGCCGCTCGACGCATGCGCACAGCTCGCCGCTCGGTAGTCGAGGTACCTCCAATCGCTACGAGAAACACTCAGTTCAACCTCGACTCATAAAACCGCCGGTCATACGCTCCAAAGGGCTCCCGAGAAGTAAATTAAAAGTAACCAGTTCGAACTTAGAAAAATTTCGGAGTTTTGGACTTAGAAAAATTTCTTGTTCTGTCCTCTTGGACATAGTCTTTTTCCAGTGTTCTATCCTCTTGGACATTGTTTTTTTCACGCTTGGTCCCCTTCGGACTTGGAAAATTTTCGTCTTCTGTCCTCCTGGACTTAAAATGTTTTTATGAAATTCTCCAAAGTACATCAGTGCAATTTTCAATAAGAACCGAAATAAATTTGTAGTCCGTCACTCCGAAACGGAATAAAATTCAAATTTTAAATCGAGAAAAACCGCGCGAATCCCGACGGGTTTGAACTGACCGTTTCTTTCGCGCGAATTCAAATCGTTTTGAATAAATTTAACTTTAGATAAATTTGTGCCGTGCAGAATAATTTACCCTAGTGAATCCTTCATCAGCCGCTTCAAATTTGCGGACAAATTGCTGACTCTTTCGAGGAGGCGAGTCATTTGCTAATTAGCGGTTGATCCACGTCGACCAGGATACTGTGGACGACTCACTGAGCTGGTTTAGGGATGACCCTACACTAACTCCGTGGAGCAACCCCGCGTTTCCAGGTTGCCAATCAGCCCCGCGATTCCCAAGGTGGACTAACTGACCCTTAAGGGACGGTCTGTCTACTCCAGGAGATCACAGTTGATATTCCCTTTTTGAGATTTTAGTTCTTTTGGCTCAGAGGATCGCACGGCTGACTGGGCGAGCTGTCACAAAGTTCAGTGACCGTTCAATCCAGGCAACCCCGTAATCCTCCAGGTCAATTAACCCTGATAATCGGTACTAGTAGTTATTCCCGGATACCTAACGGTGATAACGAAGGGAATTACGAAAGGTCACTTATCAGGCCTCTTTGTTCGGTTTTCCACCGAATTCTTTTCCGCACACCCACACTCACGCACACTCGCTCCTCTCGCATGCTTGCATGGCTTATCTCACTGACCTGCGCAACCGATTGAACTGACCAGTGGCCTCTCACCTCCGACACTTGAGGCGCCACTTGATGGACAGGTGTCCAGCGAACGCCCCCATTTAAATTGGGGCACGTTAGGACTTTTGACTTCCGCTACCTGCCACCTCGTGTCCTATTAATCGCTCTCATTTGCTTTTTGGCCTTAGTACTGTGTACATGGTATTCCGCGAATATCGTAATATTTCTGTTATCCTAGAGTTTTGCGTATTATTGCTCTGCATTATAAATTCTGTGAACTGCGTTAGTGAAGATTGTGACCCGCGCTAATATTCTTGACCTTCTTAATTAATGTTACGTATTGACATACGTTTCTCAAATTATGAACGCCATCATGAACAAACGAAAATATAATGAAATATAAAATTATTTCGAACATACATCTTTCAAAATTTGAATAATTTACAAATTTTATGATCTCAATTGAAAGATCAACTAAAAAGAAACATAAAAGTGTTGCGGTTTTTTTTTCTGTAAAATCAATATTTTACGAGTTATGAGCATTTGAAGTGAAAAAGTTCAAATATAGGAAAATGACCGCAAAAACATGAAAATAAATTGAAATATTGAATATTTGGAGAAATAATATAATATATACATTACAAACAATAAATCAAAGAAGAAACAAAGCTAAAAACTCTGTATTCAAGTAAGAAAAGAGAAATGAATGAAAAATACAAATAACAAAAAAGAAGAAGAAAACAAAACTGTTAACGGAAGACGGAACAGTATTTGTCACCTTGGCATTGCCGGTTAAGCAATCTGAATAATTAATACTTAATATACTAATAAAAACAGGACGGGACCAAAAAGGAGCCCACAAATACTAATAATTATAGATGAACTAACCTGCGATGCTAAGGCAGGCTAGCAACCACGACAACTAGTGACGTTTTCCCTCAAAACAGGGAAGTCTTCTTAAATATTTAAGCAAAATTAACTGAAGAAACAAGAATACATGAGTTTTGAAACGTTGTATTTCCTTTAAAAATGAACAAACAGTAATATAAAATTATTCTTAAAAACCATTATAATGTAAATGGAACAAACTGTCTCAGACAGAAAATAAATCTACTCAACAGTTATCAAATTATATTTCGATTGCACATGATGATGTTATAGAGAAAAATAATAATAAACACATGAAAAATCAAGAAATAATTCAACCTTAAAAACTCCACAGATTATTTGACTGGAAAAATCATAAAAATGTAAAATTGTTTATAAACAATTGGGATAATGTTCATAAAAAAACTTGAAAACAGGCTAAAAATAAAGGGTCTATATTGGTGAAAATACCTACCGAAAATCGTTTCTTCATCTCTGCAAACAACGGAGATATGAAATGTCAAAGATACCACACTCAACACTCAAACACGTGTATCCGTGTATCTATCAGAAGTTTAGAAATTAATAGCGCCCTCTGTGTAAGAGATGGAGAGAAGTTTGTCGAACAAAAAATATTCTATAACTTGTGAATTATTATATCCCTTGATCAAATATTGAAAAACCCATCAACAAATTTAATTGTTATAAACAAAACATAGTAAATTTTATCGGAAAAATCTGGAAAAGGACTAAAATGGAAGATCTCGAAGCCCCGAATGAGATAAAATTTGAATCATTCCTTAATCTTCATATGCAACAGAGATATGATTTTTTTTGAAAGTTGCACACACACATACACTCACATGCGTACATGCATACATGCGTATGCATGTGCTCTAACGAAGCTTTGGAAATTTCTAGACCTTTTCCTATGAGGAATATAGGAAAAAGTTAGGTATGAAAAATGATGAATAAATTGGCCTCTAAGAATGCATTATCAAAAAATCAAAAGTCAATAGACAGATCTGACTGTCGATTGACATGTCATTCAAAATCTACCATAAAAATTCAAAAATCAATGCAATCAATTAAAGGTTAGTAGAGGAACAGGAAAATAATGGAAAATCACGGAAAAAGTTGATTTAGAAAGTGTCAATTTCCAGGTCATTGGCTACCCTTAACTTGGAACCTTAATAACTTTGGAACCGATTGACATTTCGGAAAGTAAAAATATTTTAAAAATACTCCATTAGATTCCCCACAGAATAGAATATTGAACAGATTTTTAAATTCAAAAACCACTCTTTGGGAAGCTAATAGACAGTTTTTCAGGGTCAAAATTTTAACTGTGAATATCTCCAAAGATTATAAAGATTAAATAATGAAATTTTGGGCCAAAATACGATAAATCAAGGTCTTTCAGATAAAACAAGAAACCTTCCCGACAGATTGTTAAATAACAATGTTATTAACAATCGAATGTTATAAAAAAATGAAAAAAATGTTTTTTCATCGGAATTGTTTCCAGCTCAAAAATAGACTCAAAAACGAATTTTGTAAAATTTGTCAATATACAATGTCAAGAGACAAAAATTGTCATTTGCAGTACCGTAAGGGTACCTTAAGGAACCGTTTAATCCATAGTGAAAATCAACTTCAAAATTCAGCCAAAAATGAATTATTCATAAGTAAAAATAGTAGAAATAATTCAAATGAATTAAAAATGTCAAAATATTCAATGTATAAAGGCCTAGTAGGGTGCCACAGTGTTGGGAGTACTCTACACACATTACATAGGGGCACGCTTGACGCTCGACCCCCACCTTCAGGTAGCAAGTCTCGCCGCTTCACGCGGCATCCCCACTACTTCCACCACTGTGCCACTTCGGCGGCTCGACGCAACGTCGACGCGCCGTAGAGAGCGAGTCGAGGTACCTCGAGACGCGACGGCCTACAGTCAGTTCAGCTCCAGCGCTCGGAGTAACCGGTCATAGCTGAAAAGGAGCTCCGTGAAGCGAAATAAATTCGGTAAAGTGTTTTTCGGACTTAGAAAATTCGCGAGTTTGTGGACTTAGTGAAATTCTCGAAGTGTCCCTTTTGGACTTAGAAGAATTTCTGAAGTGCTACTCTTGGAATTAGTCAAATTCTCAACATGTCCCCTTGGGACTTAGAGAATTTTTAGAGATGTCCCCCCTGGATTTAGAATATTTTAGAGATGTCCCCTCTGGACTTAGATTTTTTCCTGATCCAAACTTAGAATTTTTTTTCTCTCATTTCGACATTTATCTTCAGATCTACAAATTCACCAATTAAGTTATAAAGTTAATTCAAGAGTTTCATCAAGTCCACAATATTTTAATAAACAAATTTAATCCGATAATCCGTTGAATACCCGGCGGTGCCTGAACTGACTAGGAAACTCTTCTTTTAAAAAAACGAATCAGAAATGGAATAAAAAAAAATACATCAAATCAAATATATTTGTGATTATGAAGTTAATTAAGAAGTGCCAATACCCCAGTGAATAAATTCTGAGAATTTTACCGAGACGATCTGAAAGGCTTTGAACGTTAGTTCGGTGTTTCAGTGAACCCCACGAGAATTCTCAAAATCAGTTGAAGCCACATTTCAGATAATTCTGAGAATTTTGCCGAGACGATCTGAAAGGCTTTGAACGTTAGTTCGGTGTTTCAGTGACCCCCATGAGAATTCTCAAAATTAGTTACGTTCAGAAAGATATTACGAGAATTTTACCGAGACGATCTGAAAGGCTTTTAACATTAGTTCGGTGTTTCAGTGACCCCCACGAGAATTCTCGCAATATAATTCATATTCCCGCAAAATTTAGAATACAAATTTCAAATATTTCAGTGATCCTAACCAGTGATGCGCATCCGATGCTCGGGAACTAAACCACAAAACCTAAATAAAGAAAATATTGTTTGATCTTTCTAGTTTTCAAAATCTCCAGAGCTATTCCCAGTGGTAACAAAAATAATTACAAACTGAAAAGTGGAAATTTATCTAAATAAACTGAAACCAGCCATCCAGTGAGAGTTTGTTCGATTGTTGCCTGCCGTCGGAAGCGAGCCGCTGCCGCCCGTCGGACTTCTACCACTCAACGAACGAATCTTGGTACCTTCAAATCAGGCCTTCACAGATCGAGACCCTTTGAAACAACGATCCAGAGTCATTGACGAGCACAAGTGAGTAAAATGAAGACAACAATTAATTTCTCTTATCCCGGGTATCGTTTGATACTCCAAAAAGGGAAACACTTATTCCCGAATCATTAAAGAACATTAACAAGGGATAACTTTTTCAACCTAGTTACGGCAAGTCAGAGGGTAATCGGCTACCACTCGACGATTATTGCTTAAAAATTCGGCTTCCCAACTTCTCTTGTTTGCTCAAATGTTAATCAATAAGATAAATTCTACTATTTTATCTATTTTTATCTCAAACCAATCGGGAATATGTGACATTAATTAAATCCGACAAGTGTAAATAATTGACTTTTTTATAATTAAATCGACTATTGTGACCAACGTACACGTGCAGTGATTTGTGGACCTTCTCCCGATCCCGTTAGAATCCGTTTTTATCGCGTCCATCGCTCGCTTATTCCACAGATCTCAGACCCGGCATCGAACACTCTTTAAATAAAATCGGTAAATCGGATAATTGGTCCTAGTAGTTATTCCCGGATACCTAACGGTGATAACGAAGGGAATTACGAAAGGTCACTTATCGGGCCTCTTTAAGTAAAATCGGTTACTTGAAATTCAATAAATTTAGTTCACTTCCGTCGGCGAAATTCAAATAAACATCCAAAAATTAAATAAAATAACAGTCCTAATAATTCTCTCCCATTCTTTTCTTAGTTTTTGGAACATTACGTGAAGGAACCATTTTAACCAGCCAGTGACTTTTTTATTAAGATAATTATATTGACAAAGGTCAAGGTGAACTCGGAGTGGACTTAAAGAGCAGTCCGGCCTCTCTTACAAAGCCATCGTCGCCATCGGACGGCCGCTAGGCCAAACATCATCCTGGGCCGGGCCGTTCGATCTACTAGCAGAACGTCGGTGAATCGTTCAAAGTCGGATCATTCAGGACAGTGGTAAGTCTAGTGAAGACGTCATGTGTTACTCTACCCCCGGAGGTCGGTTGATGCTCCAAAAATTAGAGTTCGTTTTTTTCTTAATTTGTTCGTTTTCGGGAAATTACAGTCGGCAATGAATTTCTCCTCCCTAGCATCGGCAAGCTAGTGATTTTCGGCTACCGCTCGACGATTGTCACTGATTTCAGCTTCCCTGAAAAATTTAGAAATTCGTGCCCAGGTTATTAATGCAAAATAAGATGTTAATAACGCGCTTAACTGTGAAAATTCTCCCCAATCCGTAACAATATCTATTACACATACAATATAGAAAGATTTCCAAAATTAAAGAACGAAGGCCAAAATCTGTACGCCAAAAGCAGCACATTGAAGGTACATTGAAAGTAGCACGTTGTAATCAGCACATTGTAGTGGGGGGGTTGGTATTGGTCATGGCGTCCAGGTGAGTTACAAGCTGATGAGGAACAGTTTAAGCAAAGCAGATGGCTGAAACAGAAGTTATGTTGCAGTGGTGAGTGAGAGCTGGATTAGTTTAGATTATTAGATATGCCTAAAGGAGGTTAGGCGGTGTTTGAGGTGAATTAGAGAGTGAATTTCTGTGGTTCCCGGTAGCTTAGTCGGTAAGAGTGCCCGGCGCGTATCTGGGAGACCCGGGTTCGATTCCCGGCTGGGTGAAGCGGAAATTTTTTCTCTCTAAATTCNCTCAAACACCGCCTAACCTCCTATTTGCTTCGTATGTGGCTTGGACTGTAGAAGGGGGCTATTTAGGGGTTGTGTGGCAGAGGATGTTGTTCTGGTGAAGATAACGTCGCAAATGAAGTTGTATAGGGCTAGAAGATGCTTGCCGGAGGGAATTGAGAGGATTCTCAGCAGGTGGATTTGTTTTGGGATGCCAGATATCAGATCTGCGAGGTGTTTTTCTCTTTGAACCTGATGGGCAGGGCAGTGTTATATGAGGTGTTCGACGGTCTCCAGCGTATTCAGACAGCAATAGCGGCAAGGGGATGCCGGTGTCAACTTGTATGACGAACCTTTGCAAGTAATACTGCAAGCGTAGATGTTTGCTAGTCTGAGTTGAATGGCTATTCTTGTAGCGTGTATTCCTGCTCTTCAGAAGAGGTAGTTGGTAGTGCCATCCGATCTAGTGCGAATCAACTGGACTTGAGCGGAGCTTGAGCATAAATAGTGATTGTAGTCTGAAGATCTCAGCTTGAGAGTTAGTGCTTCTTCGAAGTTTTGCCTCTGTTCGACCCAGTAGGTTGGGTCCAGGTGGTCGAACATTGAAGGGAAGCCAATCGTGGCAAAGATTGCATTCACCCTTGACACCCAATTGGACTCTTCTATGCAGGTTGGACTACGAGCAAGACGAATGAGTTCCACTAGGCAGATATGGGGCCATCTCTCCTCTCTCATCTTCAACACTTTGCATATCCAAAAAAAATTCTAAGAGAATTAGAATTTAGAGAGAAAAAATTTCCGCTTCACCCAGCCGGGAATCGAACCCGGGTCTCCCAGATACGCGCCGGGCACTCTTACCGACTAAGCTACCGGGAACCACAGAAATTCACTCTCAAATTCACCTCAAACACCGCCTAACCTCCTTTAGGCATTAAAGAATTCTAAGAGAATTAGAATTTAGAGAGAAAAAATTTCCGCTTCACCCAGCCGGGAATCGAACCCGGGTCTCACAAATACGCGCCGGGCACTCTTACCGACTGAGCTACCGGGAACCACAGAAATTCACTCTCAAATTCACCTCAAACACCGCCTAACCTCCTTTAGGCATTAAAGAATTCTAAGAGAATTAGAATTTAGAGAGAAAAAATTTCCGCTTCACCCAGCCGGGAATCGAACCCGGGTCTCCCAGATACGCGCCGGACACTCTTACCGACTAAGCTACCGGGAACGACAGAAATTCTCTCTCAAATTTACCTCATACACCTCATACACGTGCAAAACACGTAAGGCCAGAGGTAGAATGCCCAACTCGAGTCTGATTTGGTAGCCAGGGGTATTTCTTGGGAGAAGAAAAATGCGTTTATAATAGTCTGTTTGAACCTTTTCGATTTCATCGAGATGGTCAGGACCCCATGTTTGGCTACCATAGAGAAGAGTGACTACTACCAGACTGTCAAATAACTTGATTCTGGACTGCGCGTCGTCTGCTTTAGTCCGGCTGAGAATGGCATTCGCTGTTACAACCCTGGCAGATCTGTCGATTGCAGCAATCGACTTGATCAGTATGTCGATTCTATTTCGAGCGCCGGTCGATTCAGAATTAACATTCTTGCTGGAATCGAAGATGAATCGACTACATGGGAGATCGATTCATCTTCGGATTTCGACGATCGAAAGGCAATCGACTCAAAGGTCAGTCGATTCACCCACCGGGATTTTAAAAACGAATAGGAAACGACTAGATGATTGGTCGATTGTGGGTCGATTGAGTCGGATAATGAGGACGATCGAAAGGCAATCGACTCAAAGGTCAGTCGTTTCACCCACCGGAATTTTAAAAGAGAATATGAAACAACTAGATGATTGGTCGATTGTCGGTCGATTGAGTCGGATAATGAGGACAATCGAAACACAATCGACTCAAAGGTCAGTCAATTCACCCACCGGGATTGTAAAAACGAATATGAAACGACTAGATGATTGGTCGATTGTGGGTCGATTGAGTCGGATAATGAGGACAATCGGAACACAATCAACTCAAAGGTCAGTCGATTCACCCACCGGGATTGTAAAAACGAATATGAAACGACTAGATGATTGGTCGATTGTGGGTCGATTGAGTCGGATAATGAGGACAATCGAAACACAATCGACTCAAAGGTCAGTCGATTCACCCACCGGGATTGTAAAAACGAATAGGAAACGACTAGATGATAGGTCAATTGGGGGTCGATTGAGTCGGATAATGAAGACAATCTAAAGGCAATCGACTGAAGGATGAGTCGATTCACCCACCGGGATTTTAAAAACGAATAATGAAACGACTAGATGATTGATCGATTGTGGATCGATTGAGTTGGATAATGAGGACGATCGAAAGGCAATCGACTAAAAGGTCAGTCGATTCTCCCACCGGGATTTTAAAAACGAATATGAAACGACTAGATTATTGGTCGATTGTGGGTCGATTGAGTCGGATAATGAGGACAATCGAAAGGCAATCGACTCAAAGGTCAGTTGATTCACCCACCGGGATTGTAAAAACGAAAAGGAAACGACTAGATGATAGGTCGATTGGGGGTCGATTGAGTCGGATAATGAGGACAATCTAAAGGCAATCGACTGAAGGATGAGTCGATTCACCCACTGGTATTTTAAAAACGAATATGAAACGACTAGATGATTGGTCGATTGGGGGTCGATTGAGTCGGATAATGAGGACGATCGAAACACAATCGACCAAAGGTCAGTCGATTCACCCACCGGTATTTTAAAAACGAATATGAAACGACTAGATGATTGGTCGATTGTGGATTGATTGAGACCGATAATGAGGACAATCGAAACACAATCGACTCAAAGGTCAGTCGATTCACCCACCGGGATTTCAAAAACGAATATGAAACGACTTGATGTTTGGTCGATGGTGGGTCGATTGAATTGGATAATGAGGACGATCGATCCCATCCCATCGATCGATTCATCCCCATAAACGGGAAACATATTAATATCTCTGTTTCACTCACACAGCATACTAACACATACAAGAAAAATTTGAAAATTCATAAAAATTACATAAATTAGCATATTAGAAGAAATGAATACATGAAAAATCAAGAAATAATTTAAACTAAATATTCCACCAGACAATGGTCATAAAAATTATAAAAAAATAGAATTTGTTGATAATAATTAACAAAAATTTATAATAACAAAAATGAAAATTAGTCGAAATGAAACGACACTAACTGTGGTAAACATCTACCAAAAATCCTGTCTTAATCTCCGTATGCAATGATGATATTAATTTTTAAAGTTCGGTACACACTCATCTAAACCCACGTATCCGTGCGTACACCTAAGAATTTGGAAAATTCTAGCGCCATCTGTGTTGGAGATGAGGAAATGGTTTTCAGACAAAAGACGCTCAATATAGTGAGAACTATTAATTTCACTCATGAAAATAATGAAAATTTATCAACAAATTTCATTGTTATCAACAAAATATATGAAAATTTACCAGGAAAATCTGGAAAAATCACAAAAGAAAGATCTTTTTAGCCTAAATCTAAAATAAAATGAATTATTTCTTCATCTTCATGAACAGAAATGATATGAATTAATAAAGTTTCCACGCACGCACATACAAAACGTATATTCATGCATTCATGAAGTTTGAAAAATTCTAGCGCCATCTGTATTAGAGATGTAGAAAAATTTTCCGGACAAAAAATGCTCCATAAATGCAAAACTATAAATTTCGCCCATGAAGGTTACAAAAATTTATTGACAAATACAATTGTTATTAACAAAAGATATAAAAATTATTCAGAAAAATTCTAAAATGAAATTCTCTGTACCTTCCACATGTAACCAAAAAATCATTTCTTAATCTTGATAAACAATACAGATATTGATTTTTAAATAACATACACGCACGCACGCCAACAAATCGTATATCGGTGAATTCAATTCAATTTTGACAATTTTTAGCGCCTTCCCTATGGGAAATATAGAAAAAAGTTCAATATAGGAAATCCTGGATAAATTACGAACTACAAAAATATGCGACAAAAAATTTCAAAGTCAATAGACAAATCTGATTGACTATTATGAACTACAAAAATATGCGACAAAAAATTTCAAAGTCAATAGACAAATCTGATTGACTATTATGAACTACAAAAATATGCGACAAAAAATTTCAAAGTCAATAGACAAATCTGATTGACTATTGACATGCCATTAAAAATTATTCTCGAAAAATCTGAAAATAGTTGAAATCAGTGAATTCAAGTAACAAGAACATGAATATGAAGGAAAATCATGGAAAATTTGAAAATTTAAACATGTCAATTTTGACAAATTAACTGTTTTAGCTGTAAATGCTAATAAAATTCCTAAACTAATGAACACATTGGAACAATAAATTCCACAAAAATAGTCCACTAAAACCTCTACAAAATGAGCCAATAATTAAATTTTTCAAGTTATAAACAAAACCCCGAAAGGCTAATAAACCTTTCTCAAGGTCAAATCAATATCTCCGAAAGTTGTAAAGATAAAATAATAAAAATTTATGGAAAAATATTATAAAATATGGACCTTCGAATGAGATAATAACCGTTCCGAAATAATAACAATTACTATTGTTATTAACAATTGAAATATTATAAAAATAGAAAAAAAAATTTATTATCAGAATCGTATTTCTAGCCTAAAGATAGGCTCAAAAATGAATTTTGTCAAAAATGTCAGCAAACAATGTCAATAGACAAAAATTGTCAATTACAGTACCATAAGGGTGCCAAAAGGAAACGTTTAGGGCACAGTGAAAATCAAACTCAAAATTCACTAAATATGGAAAATCTACTGTCAAGAAATGTCAAGAATAATTAATCAAAGTCAAAAATGTAAAAAAATGTATTTTTAAAAGATACATGTAAGGTGCCGCAGTGTTAGGGATGAGATATACGCAATGCATAGGGGTGCCCCGTTGACGCGCTCCCCCACTAACTCAGCCAATAAGGCGCTCCACTGAATGCGGCAACCCCACTCATCCCACCACTGCGCCGCTCGACGCATGCGCACAGCTCGCCGCTCGGCAGTCGAGGTACCTCCAGTCGCTACGAGAAACAGTCAGTTCAACGTCGACTCTTAAAACCGCCGGTCATAAGCTCCAAAGAGCTCCCGAGAAGTAAATTAAAAGTAACCAATTCGAAGTTAGAAAAATTTCGGAGTTTTGGACTTAGAAAAATTTCGTGTTCTGTCCTCTTGGACATGGTTTTTTTCAGTGTTCTGTCCTCTTGGACTTTGTTTTTTCACGCTCGGTCCCCTTGGGACTTTGGGACTTTGGGACCTTGGGAATATTTTTGTCTTCTGTCCTCCTGGACTTAAAATATTTTTTTATGGAATTCTCCAAAGTACATCAGTGCAATTTTCAATGAGAACAGAAATAAATTCGTAGTCCGTCACTGCGAAACGGAATAAAATTCAAATTTTAATTCGAGAAAAACCACGTGAATCCCGATGGGTTTGAACTGACCGTTTCTTTCACGCGAATTCAAATCGTTTTGAATAAATTTAACTTTATATAAATTTGTGCCGTGCAGAATAATTTACCCTAGTGAATCCCTCATCAGCCCCATAAATTTGCGAACAGCTTGCTGACTCTCTCGAGGAGGCGAGTCATTTGCTAATTAGCGATTGATCCACGTCGACCAGGATACTGCGGATGACTCACTGAGCTGGTTTAGGGATGACCGTACACTAACTCGGTGGAGCAAACCCGTGTTTCCAGGTTGTCAATCAGCCCCGCGATTCCCAAGGTGGACTAACTGACCCTTAGGGGACGGTCTGTCTACCCCAGGAGATCGCGGTTGATATTCCCTTTTTTTTTAGATTTTAGTTCTTTTGGCTCAGAGCATCGCACGGCTGACTGGGCGAGCTGTCACAAAGTTCAGTGACCGTTCGATACAAGCAACCCCGTAATCCTCCAGGTCAATTAACCCTGATAATTGGTACTAGTAGTTATTCCCGGATACCAAACGGTGATAACGAAGGGAATTACGAAAGGTAACTTATCGGGCCTCTTTAAATAAAATCGGTTACTTGAAATTCAATAAATTCAGTTCACTTCCGTCGGCGAGATTCAAATAAACATCCAAAAATTAAATAAAATAACAGTCCTAATAATTCTCTCCCATTCTTTTCTTTGTTTTTGGAACATTACGTGAAGGAACCATTTTAACCAGCCAGTGCCTTTTTTATTAAGACAATTATATTGACAAAGGTCAAGGTGAACTCGGAGTGGACTTAAAGAGCAGTCCGGCCTCTCTTACAAAGCCATCGTCGCCATCGGACGGCAGCTAGGCCAAACATCATCCTGGGCCGGGCCGTTCGATCTACTAGCAGAACGTCGGTGAATCGTTCGAAGTCGGATTATTCAGGACAGTGGTAAATCTTTTGAAGACGTCATGTGTTACTCTACCCCCGGAGGTCGGTTGATGCTCCAAAAATTAGTTCGTTTTTTTCTTAATTTGTTCGTTTTCGGGATATTACAGTCGGCAATGAATTTTTCCTCCCTAGCATCGGCAAGCTAGTGATTTTCGGCTACCGCTCGACGATTGTCACTGATTTCAGATTCCCTGAAAAAAAATTAGAAATTCGTGCCTACGTTATTAATGCAAAATAAGATGTTAATAACGCGATTAACTGTGAAAATTCTCCCCAATCGGTAACACAAGATGATTGGTCGATTGTGGGTCGATTGAGTCGGATAATGAGGACGATCGAAAGGCAATCGACTGAAAGGTCAGTCGATTCACCCACTGGGATTATAAAAACGTAAATGAAACGACTAGATAATTGGTCGATTGGGGGTCGATTGAGTCGGATCATATGGACGATCGAAAGGCAATCGTCTCAAAGGTCAGTCGATTCACCCGCCGGGATTTTAAAAACGAATATGAAACGACTAGATGATTGGTCGATTGGGGGTCGATTGAGTCGGATAATGAGGACAATCGATACACAATCGACTCAAAGGTCAGTCGATTCACCCACCGGGATTGTAAAAATGAATAGGAAACGACTAGATGATTGGTCGATTGTGAAATAGAACATGAAAATTGTTCCTTTCTTTTCTTTAGTTTTAATTGATTTTTTCTTTCCTTTGGGCGCGGTCTTGCCGTTCTAATTCAAAAAGCTCAAAATTTACTCAAAAAGGGAGAAAACTAGATTTCTGGGGAAAGGTAACGGTCCTTGGTTCGCTCAGTGTGCTAGGTTGTGGAGAGAGGGGTGGATTTCAGGTGGAGACGGGTATTAGGTGGTCAAAGCTACAAAAAAAGAAGAAATCGACATCGTCCTTACGTGTTTCACTATTGAAATTTGAATAACTACTAATATACATGATTTTCTCTTCGCAATGATCTCACCAAAAAAAAAGGTTCATAACAATAACTGATTATTTAATCAGTTAAACAGTTAAATCAGTTAAATCAGTTGTTGTTTTAAATAACAAATACTGGCTCGGAAATAATATTTTAAGGCTTACTATATAGTCCGAAAGTAATATTTCGATTAACTCGACCGTAGGTGAGGTCATCAAATCTTTCATACCACAATGTATCCTATTGAAAAAAGGAGAGAAAGGGAGTATCGATATATATCTCGAAATATCGAATGAGCGTAAGCGTGACCGCGAAACCGATGCGCCACCACAGCCGTCTTTCCTAATATCGCTCATGGCCACGTATGTGGCGCCACAGTGTCATGATGAGAGAATTTTAGCCGGTTGTTCAATGAAGATCAAGATTCAAAATCCATAATGGAAGGTGCCATCACATATGTGCAATTGACAACAAATGAGGAATTCGAGGACCTGCAACCAGGCGACGATACTATGTGAGTATTTTTCTCATACAAATAATAAAATAAAATATATATGGAGTGTTGTGTGAACGGAAATATGACCCATCATTGTTTCTGCGTTATGGTGAAAATTTACCTGATTTGGGGTTCGGGATGAAAATTATCATAAAACAAATGAGAATAGAATGGTACTTCCAAATAGCATTGTCATTTTCTAAGTATAAAATTCATAATCTGCTAGAAATTGTCTTTTCGAAACTCGGCCTGGCAATGCACGATCCTAACCTCACTTCGCTCAGTTAGTTCGCAGTTTTCAGTTATCACGCGGTGCGCTAATGATTTCCTGACGAATGTGATTATAAGCCTCGCCTTCGGCTCAGTCTATGTTTATAGACTGAGCCGAAGGCGAGAAGGCTACATTTGTCAGAAAATCGTAATGGAAATAATGATTCCACTCATTAGATTTTGTTGGGATTTTATCACTAAACAAAATTTTTCTAAGTGGGTTATATTATTCAAAAATAAATGTGAACAATGAAAAAATAAATGTGACCAGTGAAAAAATGAATGTATACAACTATAGAGCTACTATTCGGAGAACGTATTTCATTTCTCTTTCCCGATTAGAACTATCATTGCCGCGGTTGTTAAATTTATTGCACCAAGGATTCATGGCAACACTGAAAGACTGGACATGGATCGATAGTTCCTTTTGAGCAACTTGGAAGGTTCAGAATTGAGACTTTTGTTATGGAACGACGTCGCACATATTTATCGCGGAAGGATTGTAGATATGGTATTGGAAATACGCCGTCCTAGAATTTTCTCGGTCAACACAGATTTTCATAACAGAGAACAAAATTTACTTCCATTCGAATTAGCAGTTTTCGATAATGGAAATACACAAATTATTATTCGAGGCTCTATTCATCAACAAGTTCTAGAAGCTCCTGTGATTCAAGAGGTCGCTATGATGCATCTCGCCTCTCATGAGGGCACAGTTGTTCGTAAGTAACAATTTCCACTGTTAGTTGGTGAAGGGAATTTTTATCTATGAATTGATTAACCCAACTTTTAATTTAATTTAATTCAATTGATTAATTAGACTAATGTCAGAACGTGGGTTCTTATGGGATATGGCAAAGGGCTATACTTTCTATAATATATAGCGACAAAAATCTAAGGATAATTAGATACCGAGAAACATAAATCATTTTCATTTTAATTTGATGTTTTCAACCTTTAAACGGATATGAAGGTCTGTGGGACCGCTATTGAAACTGTAGTCGATTATAACTATTTATAATTTTATTTTAAATCTCAAAATTTTTTGGGATATTCCTATTCCATCGTTTGCGGTCGATATAGTCAGGTAAATTTTCGGCACATAATTGAATACTGGATTTTTATTCATTTTTTTGCCTTCAGGTGTGTTGGGCTTTGTTCAAGCAAAATTCGTAAGACTGAGAGTTGGAAAGTTGATCTATGGCAGCGGTGCCGTGACTGACGGCACTCACCACCTCATCATCAATATCGATCATTTTGATCAAAATTGGGCCCACAATATACGAATGGGAAGTCACGTGCGACTCCAGGGTGTTGTGAGTCGTAATCGTCATCAAATACTCATCTTGCGAGTGCTCTCGATCGTCGATGTTAACGTGATAGATGATGCTATTATGAGTGAGAGAGAATTGNGCCTTCAGGTGTGTTGGGCTTTGTTCAAGCAAAATTCGTAAGACTGAGAGTTGGAAAGTTGATCTATGGCAGCGGTGCCGTGACTGACGGCACTCACCACCTCATCATCAATATCGATCATTTTGATCAAAATTGGGCCTACAATATACGAATGGGAAGTCACGTGCGACTCCAGGGTGTTGTGAGTCGTAATCGTCATCAAATACTCATCTTGCGAGTGCTCTCGATCGTCGATGTTAACGTGATAGATGATGCTATTATGAGTGAGAGAGAATTGACGAGAGGTCACGGAAGAATTCCGGAACAGGCAAAAGTCATGAATTCATCGATTCACGGTCATATGTCTCCAGGCTACGTCCCAGTTTATGCAATTCCTCAATCTGTGCTTGCAGTAGCTGCCGGAGCTGCAGACAGCGATGCTCAACCCCCACTTCCGTTTGCAGCTGGAGCAGATGATAAGATTGCCCAACCTTTGGAGGCTGCAGGTGGAGGAATGAACGAGGTTCCTGAAGTAGGGCAGGTAAATGCAGCTGGGGGTGCCAATATTGCTGATCACGAGAAGGTGACTATTGCTCAGAAAATATTGGGTCAAGTTGGAGAACGGCATCACGATGTAGTAGAGGCTAGGGGCCATGATAATAGGGGAGTAATAATTGCACATGTTGATAAGGAAAAATCTCCACTATTTGACAGAAATCAGAGAGTGTCAGAGGACAGGGAAACGGACGAGCTTGCAGAATCAAGGGACAAATGTGGACCATCTAAGTTACCTCGAAAACGGGGTGAAAAACGTTAGATGGAGGGAGATGGAAAGTCGAAAAAAGATGTCTCTAAAATCAGGACTGTCAACCGTCGAAATCTGAAAACCTACACATGTTACGTTTTTATAGACCTGACTGGTGAATCATCTGATGAATCTCATTAAGGTGTGATCAGGGTGAAAGTGGAGAATGGATCCTTCGTTAAGGGGAGATACTTCACGTCCATTCCTTCGTTTTCTTCTGACACCTTCCACTCAATTTGAGTAATTCATATGTACGTGTCATCCGACGAATTTTGCAAATGACAAAAATTTGCAGTTTTGTCTTTTTTTTTCTATTTTCGCATGGATTGAGAAGCCTCTTTTTCTTTAAAGAAAATCCGGTTTTTTTGTTGTTGAGATGCATTAATGAATATTTTTTGTTTCATAAGCACGTCGAAACAGCAAATTTTCATGCATTTCTTTATTGGTAAGATTTTTAGTCTGATAGTTACTATTAAAAGTGTTAAGTAATTTCTTTCAACAAGTATTAACGCAAATTGAGGGTTCTTAGTGTAAGACTAATGTACTTAGTGTAAGACACCATTTCTGTTTTCTTCAAGCTCATAAGTCTAGCATGTGTACTCAATCGTCAATCTCATTTTAATATGACAGGGAATTTTGCGTTTTTCTATTTATGGTCCTCATCCTTTTTCTGTTCATTTTTATATTAACAGAAATTGTTGAATTGATATTTATCACATTTGAATAGGGAAATATGTTTCCATTTCGACTATGGTTTTAAGATGTTTCAGATTTTCCAGAATTCTCCTTGACAATTGTGATTATATTCTATTTTTATTGATCTCTAACAGAAAGTACATATCAATTCTCAATTGAGTCAATAATTCAAGATCAATCCCCAAAATAGAGAAGAAGTAGAAAAAGTACACAATAAGGATAAAAGCCTTAATTAGTATTTTTTGTTTCACTATCTCTCTCTCTCTCTCTCTCTCTCTCTC
>NW_021681790.1:0-135 GCF_001412515.2 Diachasma alloeum
GGATGAAAGAGAGTTAATTGATGGGAAATTTAATTCTCCGTCGAACTGCGGTTTTTTCATCCCTTAATCTTAATTAAGAGGGGAAAGATGAATTTTTATGTCGCGGGCGAATGGTGAAAAGTCAGTGTGCGCCGC
>NW_021681790.1:395-762 GCF_001412515.2 Diachasma alloeum
CACTGTTCGCCGCAAAGCAATCATTTTTCTCATTGGCCCATGAGTTTCATGGCAGTTTATATTTTTTTGTTACAGAGATTAAGGGATGAAAGAGGGTTAATTGATGGGGAATTTAATTCTCCGTCGAACTGCCGTTTTTTCATCCCTTAATCTCAATTAGGAGGGGAGAGGTGAATTTTTAATTCGCGGGCGAATGGTGAAAAGTCAGTGTGCGCCGCGAAAGAATTATTTTTCTTACTGGCCCCTGAGTTTCATGGCAGTTTATATTTTTTTGTTACAGAGGTTAATGGATGAAAGAGGGTTAATTGATGGGAAATTTAATTCAACGTCGAACTGCCCTTTTTTCATCCCTTAATCTCAATTAGGA
>NW_021681790.1:973-1128 GCF_001412515.2 Diachasma alloeum
TTAATTGATGGAGAATTTAATTCTCCGTCGAACTGCCTCTTTTTCATCCCTTAATCTCAATTAGGAGGGGAGAGGTGAATTTTTAATTATCGTGAGTCACTATGCGCCGCGAAACTATTATTTATCTCACTGGCCCATGACTTTCATGGCAGTTT
>NW_021681791.1:0-236 GCF_001412515.2 Diachasma alloeum
TAAATCGTATAGAATAATCCCTATAGAAACCCCTATACGAGTCCCAGGCTAATGAATAGAAAATTCGTGTAAAGAATCGCTGGATTTCTATACGCAGTTCTCTCGAGCGTATAGGAATAAATCGTATAGAATAATCCCTATAGAAACCCCTATACGATTCCCAGGCGAATGGATAGAAACCTCGTGTATAGATTCACCGGAATTCTATACATATTTCTCACGAGCGTATAGGAATA
>NW_021681791.1:460-881 GCF_001412515.2 Diachasma alloeum
CCACGTGTATAGAATCGCCGAATTTCTATACGCATTTCTCTCGCGCGTATAGGAATAAATCTTAGAGAATAAACGCTATAGAAAACCCTATAAAATTCCCAGGCGAATGGATACAAACCTCGTGTGTAGAATCACCGGATTTCTATACATATTTCTCTCGAGCGTATAGGAATAAATCATACAGAATAATCCCTATAGAAACCCCTATACGATTCCCAGGCGAATGGATAGAAACCTCGTGTATAGAATCGCCGGATTTCTATACGCATTTCTCTCGAGCGTATAGGAATAAATCGTGTAGAATAATCCCTATAGAATACCCTATACGATTCCCAGGCGAATGGATGGAAATCTCGTTTATAGATTCGCCGGATTTTTATACGCATTTATCTCGAGCGTATAGGAATAAATCGTATAGAAT
>NW_021681791.1:924-1140 GCF_001412515.2 Diachasma alloeum
CCGGATTTCTATACATATTTCTCTCGAGCGTATAGGAATAATTCGTATAGAATAATCCCTATAGAAACCCCTATACGATTCCCAGGCGAATGGACAGAAACCTCGTGTATAGAATCGCCGGATTTCTATAGGCATTTCTCTCGAGCGTGTAGGAATAAATCGTAGAAAATAATCTCTATACACACCCCTATACGATTCCCAGGCGAATGGATAGAA
>NW_021681792.1:0-162 GCF_001412515.2 Diachasma alloeum
ATTCAAAAATTGATTCCTACGACCCTAACTGCGGCTAAGAGATGAAATTAGTGCCAACGTTTTGAGCATTTAATACTCAAAAAGTGAAAAAATTTCATCCCTTAGCACCTGTTAGGGAGGGAGGAGTAAATTTTTGAAAGAGCGAAGAGATTGAAAAAAAAA
>NW_021681792.1:249-1225 GCF_001412515.2 Diachasma alloeum
TTTTTTTTCAATTCAAAAATTCATTCCTCCGACCCTAACTGCGACTAAGAGATGAAATTTGTGCCAACGTGTTGAGCATTTAGAACTCAATACGTGACACTAATTTCATCCCTTAGCACCTGTTCGGGAGGGAGGCGTGAATTTTTGAAAAAGCGAAGAGATTGAAAAAAAAATTTTTTTTCAACCGAAATCTCCAAAGTGCGGAGATTGACAAAAAATTTTTTTTTTCAATTAAAAAATTGATTCCTACGACCCTAACTGCGACTAGGAGATGAAATTTGTGCCAACGTGTTAAGCATTTATTACTCAATAAGTGACACAAATTTTATCCCTTAGGGCCAGTTAGGGAGGGAGGAGTGAATTTTTTAAAGTGCGAAGAGATGGAAAAAAAAATTTTTTCATTTAACAAATTCATTCCTCGCACCCTAATTGCGACTAAGGGATGAAATTTGTGCCATCGTGTTGAGCATTTAATACACAATGAGTGACACAAATT
This sequence comes from Diachasma alloeum, assembly GCF_001412515.2. Taxonomy (NCBI): domain Eukaryota; kingdom Metazoa; phylum Arthropoda; class Insecta; order Hymenoptera; family Braconidae; genus Diachasma; species Diachasma alloeum. The sequence continues at coordinate 746 of NW_021681792.1, forward strand.
TCATCCCATGACGACTGTTAGGGAGGGAGGAGTGAATTTTTGAAAGAGCGAAGAGATTGAAAAAAAAATTTTTTTTCAACCGAAATCTCCCAAGTGCGGAGATTGACAAAAAATTTTTTTTTTCAATTCAAAAATTCATTCCTCCGACCCTAACTGCGACTAAGGGATGAAATTTGTGCCATCGTGTTGAGCATTTAATACACAATGAGTGACACAAATTTCATCCCATGACGACTGTTAGGGAGGGAGGAGTGAATTTTTGAAAGAGCGAAGAGATTGAAAAAAAAAAAATTTCTCAAATGAATTCTCCAAAGTGCGGAGATTGAAAGAAATTTTTTTTTTCAATTCAAAAATTCATTCCTCCTACCCTAACTGCGACTAAAGGATGAAATTTATGCCAACAAGTTGAGCATTTAATACTCAATTAGTCACACAAATTTTATCCATTAGGGCCAGGTAGGGAGGGAGGAGTGAATTTTT
>NW_021681792.1:1281-1517 GCF_001412515.2 Diachasma alloeum
AAATACATTCCACTCACCCTAATTGCGACTAAGGGATGAAATTTGTGCCAACGTGTTGAGCATTTAATACACAATCAGTGACACAAATTTCATCCATTAGCGCCTGTTAGGGAGGGAGGAGTAATTTTTTGAAAGAGCGAAGAAATTGAAAAAAATTTTTTTTTTCAAATAAATTCTCCAAGGTGCGGACATTGAAAAAAAAATTTTTTTTTCAATTCAAAAATTCATTCCTCCGA
>NW_021681793.1:0-20157 GCF_001412515.2 Diachasma alloeum
GCAACCAATGGAAAGACGATCGGTTGATCGTCCTTCCATTGCGTGTGGATGGGGAATTACGTTCTCCATTCATTCTCCCCTCTTCGTCATTCGAGCGAACAGAGAGGGAGAGAGAGAGAGAGAGAGAGAGAGAGAGAGAGAGAGAGCAATATCGTTGCGCTCTTTTGTCTCGTAGAATGGTGGGGCGGGCACACACACATATGCTGCATATCACATGGATGTGCGCCCGCTTAAAAATCACTCCCCATTGGCCCACCCTTAACTGCCAATAACTTTTTAGGGGTGAGTCTGATCAAAAAGTGCAAGAGGACTTTTCTGCTCAGAATCACCCCCTGATCCTAGGGTGTTCAGATGTACATGTACTTCTGAAACACCCTGTATATTGACATTTCATACAACAATTTCCCACAATTTGAGAATCCTGATGTTCCAATAGAGAATAACTTTTCCCATTACTTCGCTTCGCTCGTAGCGGCTACTGGAATACCCTCTAATAGACGGAGAGCCAGTGACGTTTTTCCCCAAGTGATTTTATAAAGAATAGAATTATTATTGATAACTTGGTAAGTAAGCCTCTTTCACGTTTTGTCATGGCTGCCACCCCACACCCCTTGCAATGACGGGATGCGGAGCGATCAAGGGTGGTGTCAACATTGGATTTTTAAGTGATACTATAAAACGTAATTTTTTGTTAATATTGAAGATCGATAATCCTAAATGCTGTAAATCATTTTGGCAGACGTGTCAATCATGTCCAACATGTGGGCAGACGCAAAATTGATTAATTAAATGAATATTATTTCCAAGTCATAATATAAAGGTTGCCTTTTTTTTATAAGTAAATTCATTCATTAACAAACTTTATGCAAATCGGCAGACGAATATGTGGTTGCAAACGCCCAGGAAAAATGATTGAAATCTCATGATTTTCAACGAAAGTGTGCGGCGAATACGGTGAGCTGGCGGGCGCGGGGCAGTCGAGGAGTGGGGAAAAAACGTATTAGAATTATGCGGCAACGCTGTAACGCCGTGAATCCGAGCGCTTCATTCAAATGAACACAACTTTATCGTTTTGAAAAATCCATTGTTTTTTTTTCTCCAAAAAAAATTTATGCTCATGTCGACTTTCCTAATCAAGTCCCCCCAATTAGAACTATCCATATGAAATGCAATTATTTTTTTAAACCTCACCGTTCTACATTTCATTGCGCGAGATTTTCTGAAGGATTGGGTTTTGGTTTTTTTCACTTCTATCATCATATTTGATTTCAAAATAAGCGAAGGTGCAGTATATTACTCACACAAGAAATGACAAAATATCGAACCATCAAAAATCTGTTTTATTCTTAGAACAACTATGCATATAAACTATGAAATTTAAATACTATAAGCTATAAATATATATCACCTACAACGAACTCCTAGCAATATCCAGTTCGAAACTATATAAAGTGTATGTATTTATTATTTATTTGAGCATAAAAACTTAATCATTGAGAATCAGAAGTTGATAATTGTCGATACTAAGGTTGACCATTATCGATACCATTCAAGATTTGGGAGGATTTCCGATATATCAGTTTCTGTCGAATTTTCATTTTACAGGGAGAGAAAACCTTCGTAAAAATTACGTTACTTTCCCGTTATCGTGGGGCACAATGCGTGTTCAGGAATTTTTATGGTTTGAAATGTAATTTTTAGCTGAACCCGCATGTAAAAAATCTGGAAAGTTTCGGAATTTCCCTTGATTTCCCATTCATTTTTAATGGACTACCTCCGAACATTTACAAACGAAAGAATAGTTTTTGCCAGTATTACATTTCGCCCCACGATTACGTGAAAGTCACGTAATTTTTACGAGAATTTTCTCTCCGTGTACTGCTGAATATTAGTTTTATTATAAAATACTCATCATCTCAATCAATATTCTTTCCTATTGTCTCAATTCGCAAACATTTCTAGAATTATTAATTTCAAAAATGATCAGAGGACGAGGTGGTGTTATGATAACCCCGAAAGGTTCTAATGACTAGAAAAAGTCTTTCATCAATGTTTAAATGTTGTCTCTCTTTTACTAGAAATCTTCGCTTTCACTTTCCCAATCATCGTTAGCCTCGCTTGCTGAGTCGTCAAGTTGGTCATCTGAAAATAAGATTTCCAAAAATCAGTCAATTAATTGGGTCATGCCTCGATTCACCCATCTCTACACCAACATTTGAGTTTTTCAATTCTTACCTGAAACGTTCTCATCTTCACAGGATTTATCTGGTTGTATTACGACGTCTTCGACAAATTCTGGTAGTTGATCACCAGAAAACCACGCAAACTCGTACTTTCCTTCTCTCTCTGACCATCCATTTTCTTCTGGTTTCAAAGTTGACGGAAGTTTACAATGTGCGTTTCTCCAAACACTGGTTATGTATCTGGATCGCAGGTATTGTTGATACAACTCAACTTGACAGGGTGGCGAATTTGAAGCATCAAAGTTCTTCATTTTTTTCTTGAATGCTTCTTTACTCATTGATGGCTTGTAGGCTTTGGAGAACAAGTCGAATCTTGCGTCGTTGACTCGATGAATACGTTTGATGCCATATATTTCACAAATGAATTTTTCTACGATATCGAAATGGTTAAACATTGATTCGTCAATATTGGTATCTCCAGAGATCCAAAGGCTCGTTGATACTCTGACGATTTTGTGAGAAGCTTAAAGGGCTTTGATTTGCCGTTTCTATAAAAACAGGGATTATAATCACATCCTGTTAAAGCATGTAGTCCTGGCAGCGCATTGCACAATGGTCCACCCAAGTTTCTATACAATTTTGTCACATGCACGTATCGTACAGAGTTTCCAGTGCCAATTTCCCTCCAAATGTCCTGTGGAGCACTCAGATGTTCCATGTTTCCCAACATAATCACAAGCACATCGGTATCAGAGCACTTGATGAGAACGTGGGCGGGAGCATTAATTTTTGTGACATGATAAATCATTTTTGTATCAGCTTCTTCATGACCTTCACATTCTAGATCTTCTTCCAATGTTCGAATTACTTTTTCTCCAGAAACTCTGTAGGAATAACAATTTCGGTGATTCAAGACAATCTTTTTACCATTGATGAAAGGTACAATCTCATCGCTTGCCCAATAATCAATGAAGAAATTCACGAGGGCTTCTTTGAATTTACTATTCTTTAACTCATTCATGAAATCAGCAGAGCGTACTTGTTCAGGACCACTGAATATATAATGACTGCTCGCAAATCCATCTCTTAATGAGCGCTCATTATCTTTAATGGATGGAGAGAAATAGCGATCGAAGACTATATCGATTCTCTGTGCATTGGACCTTGTGACTATTTGTAGAACTTTCTTGGATATAGATCCAAAGGTCTTAGGAACTTCTTTCATAAGGTGTAACAAAAAAAAACCATCAATGATGCAAATATCGAACTTTGGAGGTGTAGAACTCTCTACCTTTTTTTCAAGAATCTTCATCAACGCAGATTTTTGTGTCTCACATATCGTTCCATCTACGTGACACATGGACATTGGCAGTGGCGTCACAGGATACGTCAAGACTTTCGCTATATCGATATTCTGCTCCATTGATACACCCAGCATCCGCCCAAATAGATCTCGCTGCATTCTGACCTCCTGTACTTTTCCAGCAATTTTTACTTTCCTTTTCTCAATAGCTGCACTGAAATTCATCATGTTCGTTCTCTTTATTGGAAGCTCGAATCGTTTCGGGTCTCCGCATCATTCAGCAATAAACGTCTCCCGTAACTGATGCCCATTGATTTCCACATTCAATAAGAAATTGGTTGTTGAATCAGGTGCTCCTTTGCCCGTCGCAATATTGAATAAAAGATTTGGGTTGATATCTGTGCTGAATGGGTTCATATTTTGTTTGAGGGTCTGCATCACGTTCTCCACAGTAATCACGTGTTTCCTCATTTTATTCGGCTCTAAATCTGATGTAACATCTTGAGACTTTCTCAATCCGATATCATCATACACATGGGATATGATGCTCGCTCTAATCCCGTGACTTCTTGCCCACCGTTGGTGAGCAGATATTGAGTTTGTGAAATGAGCAATCCCAGTTAATCTCTTAGCTGCATCTGCATTAATTGTCTGCTCCAAGGTCAAATCAATGGGCTGTCTAAAGAATGGTTTACTAGTGCGTTTCACTCCGAAAGACCCTTTCTCCAGTTCAGATAATAATCCAGAGTGTGAATCATCGACTCTCAACAAATTATCATGGTATTTGACAAGCCAACGAGCATAATTTGGCTGATTGAAGATGAAAAACAAATTGGCATTTTTCGGTAAGATATATTTATATAATTCGAAATCCCCTGTTCGAATGCTTCTGGATAAAAATTGATAGTAATCAACTAATTGGATGTAGATGAGATAAAACTGCGGTGTTTTCCCAAACTCCCCTGTCATCATTTTCTCTTTATACTCAGAGTATTGTTCTAATAATTCATCCAAGGGTCCATCTGCTGTTGCTGAAGTGGTACTGCCAGTTTCCTGAATATTTCTCAGCTGTAAAACAATATCGTCCGATATCGACTAATCTTGTCGCTCAAGAAATGATTGGAAATGTAAAATTTGAAGTTCCAATGAAACAATTGGATGCAAACGTTTACACCGAATGAAGTGTTTGCCAGTTATGAAGCCATTGACAGAACCACTTGCTAATAGATCACTGTCTACCATCATATGTGATAGGCCGCAATTATCAATGAATTTATCTATAGCTTTGAAAAAAGCCATCTATGTGAAATGCTCCCAAATGGATGAAGACATTATCATATCGCGGTGACTCTGTGGATTGGATCTGAAGGGCGACTTTTGCAATAGCTAAATCATATGTTACTTGGATATATTTTTGCGAACACTCTTCTGCAATCTTTTCGCTGTCAGCCAATGTTAGTTGGACAACAGCTGTATTTGTTGGAGAAAGATTGATGGGCGTGAGATAAGAGATTTTCTGAGTTGGACTATGATCTTCATACATTTGGCTGTTGAATCCTACCCACATTGGTAAATCTGGAATTTTGAGAGCATGCGAAATCATCCATAACAAATCCAATTTGTATGATAATGTGAGTCTCTTTGGATTGATATTTCTCTCCTGACTATCCACTGACAATAGAGTGTGGACCATTCGCGGTTTCCTAAGGTACGGTTCTACATCTGGAATGATAGCGTCAAATGTTCTTCTTTTTTTTTTACTTTTCTCCATCGATGATGTTGATATCGAGGTCGATTTCTGATTATTCTGTTGAGATATATCATCACTTCTATTATCTGGGCGTATGGGTGATGTCAAATGGGGTCTTTGAATATTCGGATCGGAATTTTCCGTTTCATCTTCAGATTCTGATCGGAATGGGGTAGGTGCTTCTGATTCTTTGAGAGTAGATTCATCAAATTGGAAAATTATCCCAACAGTATCGTGGAGAGTATCTTTGCCATTAGGAGTCTCAACGAACCGATCGAAGTTGTCATAAGCTACTCCAGTACTCAGATGAGGAACTAGTGAAACCCCTGGTGGGCACTCCTGTGCAGTTTCAGTTGCAGCATAAGTTAATTCAGTTTCGAGTCCTTCCAAAACATTATAGCTACAACAATGTCCATACTTATTAACGATACTTATAATTTTTCTGCTATTTGTAAGGCTTTTTAAGGTGATCCCAAGACTCATATGTTTACTGGGCTTGACTTGCCCATTGGATACCGCATAAATGACATCGTGGGAGAATGATTTCACTTTGATCACCAAATCTGGGCTATTTCTGCGTCTACGATCCAAACCCCCCAGCAAGGTTGTGTAGAAACTACTGAGAGAATCAGGTATCGAGCATTCTCCAGCTGTAATGTCGGTGAATTTCAACTTGTCAGGCAGTTTCTCCTGCTTAATGTGTAACAGTTCTTTCCTCAGAAGTATTGCGGCCCTTTGCAATATATCCTTCTCTTCTAATGATGAGAAAATAGCATCACTAATATTAATACCATCGGCAGGAACCACAATTTTTCTACTTCGCATCATCGAAATTTTTATTTTCTTTTTGAATTTAATTTTAATCTTTGTTTCCAAATGGTGTGAATTATATAACTCATTATTTTGCGCCAAGGTGTGACCACTAACTCTCTCCAGAATATCTCCAAACATGCTAAATAATTCAGATAAAAAAATACAATTCTCATCTCTCACGACATAGTTTTCGATGAATGAGCTCAATTCATCATACGCTTCTTTACGATGTGCTCTCCGAGTATGCCAAGAACTCGCCCCATGTTCACTGACAGATTTTATTTTGTTAGTGTAGGAAACTCGGCAAATGTCATGGTAAAATATGTCATTTTTTGCACTCTCATCAAGTTTTTTCAACATACCTTCATCATCGATCTCGCATGCTATGGTGTGAACATTGTGGAGTGAAATGGTATCACACTGTGAGAGGGAATGTGTTTTTCCTTTGAGAGTTTTTCTCTTTAGATTGCAAAATATACAAACTTTTACGAGCTCCTCAGGACTGCAATCGTTAGAATTCTTGTCTGGATTTTCCTCCGCCACATTTGCCTGAGACGAAGTAACCGGTTGTGGATTTGATGACGATGAGGTTTCATTCATATTTGCACGATATTTTTGTTTCAAAGCTGTAAAACCTCTGCTACATACCGAATGATAACCCCTAATTTCGTTAGGAGTTGACGGCAAAACACATCCTTTGTATTTCAATTTATGCAAAATTCTCCACTTCAAGATTGTTTTATGCTTCTCTAAAGATTCTGGCGTAAACACGATGATTTTCTCATTACTTCCACCACAAAAAACACAACAGGATTTTGGAGAATCCATTGTCACTTCGGCCTTTGCCACACGTTAACAACTATCATTTATCAGTGTTTTATAAAATAAAGTTTATCACATTTACGGAGATCCTTACGTAGTTCATTCACTACCAAATGGAATTTTGGTCGCAAATACCATGTCACAATTGGAGTTTTCATGAAGGAGGCTGTCAACGAACTGAACGAAAATACGGAAGGGTTTGCCACGTTCCCTTGGAAAATTTCGAAAAACAGAAATATTCTGGAAAAGTCTATGTAGAAAAGCATTGCTGTATGTGCCAGTACCAAGTTATCATATGTCCTGTTTACCGGTGAGTACAGTTTGTCGGGCCGATGTTTTATTGCACGGCAATAAACCATCTCGGCCAAGACGGCAAAAAAAGGGTTTTTCGGTACGAGTAAGATTTCGGGAAAACCCCACATATGTTGGAGAGGTTCTTCTCTCTCCTTTCTTGTCCGTATGACTTGACGAAAAAATATAAACGTTAGAAAATAAATGTCAGTTATTGCAAAGAATCGGCGCAAACGCTTCAAAACAGACATCATGCGTGTTCATCCGATCAGAGTATTTGTCTGATTGTTCAACACAAGTACGATATTTATTATATCATGGGGATGAGCCTGCGATATTCTGCTGCATGATAAATATGTTAGATTATAGAGAATATAGAATAAAGTGTTTGTTTAGCAATGTCTACATTGGCATAGTCGGCAAGGAGGCAGAAATCTCCGTAGATGGCCTCTCATTATCTCCTCCACGATAATGCAATTTTATTAGTCGAAAGAAAAGTCACTCCTGGAACTCTGAGAATGTGCATTAAGACGATATACCGATGTGTTACATTGAATATTCATACGACTTGATTTTTCATAATGTTTTTATCGCAGCAAGAAAAAAATACCTGGAACTTTGAATTGGACCCTTATATAAATTAGACCGTTATCGATCAAACCCTTATGTTTGAAATTCTTCGTTCGACTATTAGCATTGTGGCCCTTAGTCCTCTCCTCCCCATTCATCATTATTACAAGAGAAATTTGCGAAAAAAAAAATTCCTGCCACTTTTTATTGCATCCTCCCGCCGAAATAAAATTTATATATTCGAAATCAGCATATCAAAATACATAATTAAGATATTTCCAATTGTCACTCTACATTCAAAATCTTCACACCTGTATAGCGTATAGCGTATTTTAAATTTAAGTTAGATATATATAGAGACCGGCAGTAGCGCAGCGTTGCCACATAATTCTGACACGTTTTCTCCCCACTCCTCAACTGCCCCGCGCCCGCCAGCTCCCCGTATTCGGCCCACACTTTCGTTGAAAATCATGAGATTTCAATCATTTTTCCTGGGCGTTTGCAACCACATATTCGTCTGCCGATTTGCATAAAGTTTGTTAATAAATAAATTTACCTATAAAAAAAAGGCAACCTTTATACTATGACTTGGAAATAATATTCATTTAATTAATTACTTTTGCGTCTGCCCACGTGTTGGACATGATTGACACGTCTGCCAAAATGATTTATAGAATTTAGGAGTATCGATCTTCAATATTAACAAAAAATTGAGTTTTATAGTATCGCTTAAAAATCCAATGTTTACACCACCCTTGATCGCTTCGCATCCAGTCATTGCACGGAGTGTGGGGTGGCAGCCATGACAAAACGTGAAAAAAGCTCACTTACCAAGTTATCAATAATAATTCTATTCTTTATAAAATCACTTGGGGAAAAACGTTGCTGGCTCTTAGTCTATAAGTTTCCCACGAATAGGGCAGAATAATTCAATAGGTTTAAGAAGGATAAATCTTCTATAGTTACGGAGGTCAATGGTGTTATCATTATGAATTCGATGAGATGCATTACTATTCGATTCTGATGGGGATGATATCCGGTGGAAGAAAAATTCAGAACACACTTTACTAGATCACTTGAATTAGCATGTGAGCAACTCCCCGTCAAATTCGAAATGAAAAAAATTCATGTTTACGATTGTATTCACGATTTTTTTCTAAGAAGGAGTCGAGGGGATCAAGCTTTCACAAAATTTTTAGAGCGATTCAATTTGATTTCAGTGAGTTATAATTGTTCAAACAATTTCACTTTTTCCACTCGAATTTTTATTGCTTGACAGAAAGGTGAAATAATTGAATTTAATAATTAGAATTAATTAAGTCAAATTATTCAATTCAATTCAATTTATTAATGCTTTTGGGATACATTGCCCCATTGCATGGGGGAAAGGGAAAACCTTAAAGTATATACGGTGAATTTAAAAATAAATTTGTGATTACAAAAGTGAGTTTGAGCCATTCGAAATGAAAAAAGGAAATAAAAATTGTCTTGTACATTATGTAACTCAAGAACAACAGCAAAATGCAGTGAAATAAAACTACTTTAATAGCAAAAACAAATGGATTTTTGTATTGAACGTAGCATTCTGCAAATCTAGGACCCTCCACGTTGTTAGACAATTCCTTAAGAAACTCTAGATACTTTTGTTTTCGACGAAATTAGCACTAAAGTTAATCACACTCAAGGATTCATCAACTAACTGCGGTAAATTTACAAAACACTTAGAACGCAGATTGGCCTTAACTGGACAGGTTAAACAAAAATGTTGAAAAGCATCGGATTCATTAAGACAGCATTAATTACAGATTTTCTTGGGATTGAAGTTCACTTTCATTTTGTCTACATAGAAGTAACATACATAATTATTGGCAAGTCTTACATGAGCTAGCAGTTTTTTCACGTGCACGTCATGATTCTCGAGCAGCTATATAGCTTTCCATAGAGGGTTTGATCCTTAGAAAAACAAAAACAAATGTTTTTGTAAAAAACTACGCCAAGAAAAAGTTTTATTTGGTTTTTACTGGAAAATTGAAATTTTTGAAAAAAACAAAGATATCAAAACGAAAGCCAAATCAGGAATGTCAAATAAATAGGTATAGAACACGATTAGATGTCTATAAAAAAAATAGTTCTAAATACAAAAAGGATTTTTTTAAAATTCTCCGCAAAATAATAACGCAGTAGGAGCAGGACCAATATTCTTGGCGCGGATCAGTAGATGGAGAATTAGATTGACATAAACAGTGAGTAGAAAAAATACTGATTTCTTATTTTGTGGAAAATTTTTCAAAAATGCTTTTTGTATTTGGAACTATTTTTTTTATAGACATCTGATCGTGTCCTATACCCATTTATTTGACATCCCTGACTTGGGTTTCGTTTTTATTTCTTTGTATTTTTCAAAAATTTCAATTTTCCAGTAAAAATCAAACAAAACTTTTTCTTGGCGCAGTTTTTTTACAAAAACATTTGTTTTTGTTTTTTTAAGGAGATTTCACAAATTTTTTCAAAATAAGCGCAGAATTATATTCATACCATAAGGAAGTTGTTCTTTTCAATTCAACTCATTTATTTTTTCACAAGATAGAACATCCTTTCAATTGTTAATTGAAGGTAAATAAACAGTTCTACTCCATATTCATTGTTTTTATCGACTATTGATCATTTATTCAGATTTTAGACTTAGTTTGTTTCTCTCATTCAATTTTTTTTTAATTTTATATGGGGATTGTATTTTTAGGTAAAATGTGTAAATTTCCCTTCAGAAAAAATCGAACAAAATGTTCGGATGTAAAAATTTTGTAAAAAGGTTGACTTGATAGATGTTTTTATAGAAACATTTTTTTTTATTTTGAAGATATCACTAATGTTGTTGAAATATTACAAAAGTGTCTTCTTGTTCCTCGCATCTCACCGTAACCTAATTCAGACCACTGTCCCCACCAAACTGAAAACTGTCATCGCTCGAAGAAAAATACATATTTTGTTGTAAAATTTGATTATCTATGGACATTTGATTGTTTATCATACAATTTTTGGCAAAGAGTTAGATTTCAAACATAGACCATAACCTTACAGACTGTTTTCATCTCCGAGGTCCGGGTATATATATAACGAGAAGAAATACGAATTTTCGAAAAAAGAAAAAAAATGGAACACTGAACTAATTTTTCGTTTTACTCTAATAAGTAATTTGAAGTAAGAATAAAACGGGTTCCATGATTCTCCAGAAAATCACAACCCACATTTAAATACACTGGTGGCAACACATCGACGTTGGATGTGAGACTCAGTTGGACAGGCGCTGCCAACGTTGTAACTTGATTCTCCGACTTTATAATGTGAATCGCGAGAATGTGAATATCAGCCCGTTGCTATGCGTATATCTTTTTTACTGTTAACTCAAAAAATACCATAATTACATAGTTGAAAAGTTCATAGGCATTTTATAAATGTAACTAAGGATAATTTTCCGATTTGTCGTCCCGTTTTTACTATAATGAATGTCGATCATTTAGAGGTAGTGGAGGGCGAAGTTCTGTCATGTATAGATACGCGGTGCGCTCGGCCAGATGGTTTGTACAGTCGGCGTCAAAACTTTTCTTGGCCGATACGCTGCCGCGTATCTCGATAAAATGAAGGAGGGACTGAGCTGACACGAGTTGGAGGCTTTCCATCTGATCAGATCGTCATCTCTAAGTATTTTCTCATATCTACGAAAAATCTCAACTGTTTTATTATGATTTTTATTATGAAACATACATTCAAAACTCACTGAATTTCGTCAACAAACTGAGAAATATCCGGACTTCTCCAGATGATATCCTAGTGAGTTTTGATGTAGAATCACTCTTCACTAACGTCCCAATCCCAGAAACCTTGGAAATCATCAAAAAATCCAAAAACATCTCTTCCCAATTTCTTCCTCTGAGCATTGCTTGACTTCTACATACTTTCAGTTCGAAGGAGAGTACTATGAGCAGAAATCGAGAGCGGCAATGGGTTCTCCCATTTCCCCGATTATTGCAAATATATTCATGGAACACTTCGAGAACGGAGTATTGAAGTCAGCACCTCAGAAACCTACTGTGTGGTTCAGGTATGTGGACGATACCTTTGTTATCTGGCCACATGGAAAGACTGCTCTAACTCAATTTCTGGAGTTCTTGAATACTCAGCACGTGAGCATCAAGTTCACCATGGAAATTGAACAAGATAGATGTCTTCCATTCCTAGATGTCCTGATTCGACGCAACGAGGACGGTATTCTAGGCCACCAAGTATATCGCAAGCCAACCCACACAGATAGGTATCTCAATGCTACCTCCCATCACCACCCCTCCCAGAAGAATTCCGTTATTAGCTCACTAATGTATAGAGCACTCACAATCTCTCAACCCTCCAACGTTGACAGTGAAGTTGAACATCTTGAGATAGCTCTGACCAAGAATGGATATAGCATCCAAGAAATTCGGAAGGTCAGGCAGAAGCTACAGAGCAAGCTCTCATCTCCCGAAGAGCAGACTAATCCTGAGGAAACCCAGGAAAGACCAAAAGTGGCCCTCCTCCCCTATCTGAGAGGCACAACAGAACGCATAAGTAGAGTACTTGGCAAAAATATCATTCGAACGATCTCCCAGCCTCCAAAGAAGATCGGACAGATGCTGCCAAGTGCAAAGGATCCAAGACCATCTCTGAGCACACCAGGAGTGTACGAGATCCCCTGCTCATGCGGGAAAGTGTACATTGGAGAAACCGGGCGGGAGATCATTACACGGATCAAGGAACACCAGCGGTGCTCCAAATACGGTCACTTAGAATACTATACATACTGGAATACTGGACATTCTATCCAGTACGACTAAGCCAGAATGTTGGCCAAATCTCAAGGGTATTTCGAAAGGAAATACCGAGAGGGTTTGGAGATTCATAAAAATCCTAACAACCTCAACAGGAACAGAGGATATCAAGTGAACCCCATTTGGAAAACCGTCCTCCCGGTTTCTTTAATTGACCAGCTTATCAATTAAAAACATATGATTGGCTGACCACCCCTCCTTCCCCTTCACCCCACCACCACAAGGGAAGGCATACAAGGACTACCCCAAGACATCGGAGCTCAGAATCGGAGCTCATAGCCCTGAAGATGCAGACTGCAATGTTTGCGAAACGTCGGCGCAACGCTGAATCCAAACGCGGCATCCATCCGGAAGCCAAACATATTATATCATTAGTTATTTCTCCTCAGCCTTTATGATGACTATCATCATGAGCAGAACTTAGATTTAAAAAATGGGAATAAAGTCGAAGGATAATATTGAACGACAGCAGAGAACAAACTAGTTTTGTAACAGCAGCTTTAAATCCTTGAGTAAAACTTCCTTGTTCTGAAAAGAAATTTCTAGTGTGATATCTTCACGATTGAATTTGCTCATGTTTTGTTTCTCAACATGGTAAAAGCCCCGATGAGGTAGATGGAACATTCAACGTCCCTACTCGAATCAGATCATGACGGTTGACGATTTCGATGATTGGGCCCAAATAAGTCGCCCTAACACTCGTACGATTTTCTTAGATGAAGAAGAAATCATTGAATCCGAAAAACCAATCACTTCGTCGATTCACGGGCGTCCAACTTTTACTAGGAACACGTAGCTGTCACTTTTTCATACCAAACTCCAGTGGAACCATGATAGCCATATCTTTTTCTAGCTCCCTTGAGAATGAAACTGTTAAACTAACGGAAGATATATTATTATTGGAATCGATCAAATCAAGAAGTCATTATTGCGTGGAAAGGTAAATGTTGTGTGGGAATGATCGCCGGTAGAGAATTGAGTTCCAATTCATTCGAAGCCGCTTCAATGTTGCGATGTGGCTCTGCGTTTTCATATAAATTCCCTGTTGACGCAAAAATTGTCTCCACAAGTTGTTTAAACATTTTATGGGAGGAGCTAACGTTAAAAAAGTAAAAAACCAACACTCACAAGTCGTTGATCATCAATTAAGTCAGGTATCCTAATTGTCCCCTCCCTCACTGCAATGATCTTGTAGATGTTCCGAAGTGGAATGTGGCTTAAAATAAATCACTCTTTTAAAACTATGACTACTTATAACATTTTTTCCCTGTCACTTACGCATTGTTTACGAAAACGAATTTTTCGAAAAAGAAATCACTCGTTGACCGCAGAACGATTACAAACCGATTATTGTCCTTTATTGAAAAAATATCGGTAAATATGTCCCCAAGTTATTCCTAAAATTTCAGATAAAAAAAATAAAGTTTTCGAGTAATTGCAGATTGAAAAAAGAATTGGTTTTAATTAAACCCGTTATGGCAAATAAATAATGAATAAATTGAGGTTAATTGTACTCATTGTGCAGCTTTTTTAATTACGTTCAAATGTGTGGCTATGAAAATTCGATTCCTAATGATTAAATTCAATTATTCCACCTTTTTCTCAAACAATCAAAATTCAAATGGAAAAAGTAGATGTTTTTGAAAAATCATAACTTGTTGAAAAAAGATCGAAGCACTCTAAAAAATTTATGAGGGCTCAGTCTTATCTACTCCTCAGAAAAAAAGCGGCAAAACAATCAGAAACATGAGATTTTTTCATTTTGGATTCGACGTAGAATTACTCATTTCTATTTGCTAAATATAATTGCGGAAAATGCTCAACAGATGACAGGAGATACGTATTAGCTGTATGCTTGGTCGACGGAAATATTACCATGCTGCGGTCTTACGATGATGTTTCGCCTATCACCATCAAGACTCGGCTAAATTCACCTCTTCATGCTGAATGGAGTAACTCAAGAAAATTACTGGCCATTGCTGGCACGAGTGAGCTGGATGCTGCATTTAGAAATGGACCGGAATATTCAAATATACTCAAGTTTTACTCGGATTCGGGCTCGCTCATTTTCACAACTGCAATTCCTTATACTCAGGTAATTTTCATATATTTTCTCATTTATCCAATGTAGTTGCTGTACATCTAAGAGCTAATCTAATGTTAATAGTAGTATAGCCCGATGACAATCAGCTCAGCTAGAATTTTTTTGAAGAGATGTCTCTCAGTATTTTTTTGTGTGAAAATATGTGAAAGGTTTACTCGAGTGTTCTTGAGGAGATAATATTAGATTTGTTCAAACTTAGGTTGTTTTCCTATGAGTACTCCATAATTGAAGGACAAGGCCTTGTGATACTCCTATGTGAAGCTTATTTATAATTAGGCGTTCTGCTACTTCACTAGCGGTGTCATATTATGGAAATGAATTGTTTTTTTTTTTTAATATAAAATCATGGCTAGAATTGCCCACCCGAACAGTCATGTATAAAAGTCTTACCTGAGCCTCAAGCATAGAGGTTATACATCGGGTTTCACCCGGAGTGACATGATTGTGTTATAAAAAATGGACAGAGGTCAGATAATTTTACAACTGATAAATAGGGCCGTGCATTTGGCGTGAGCTTTTGTGTGGTATTGTTGGGAAACAATCGAGGAGAAAAACTTCGGAAAGAAACGAAAATTCTAAAAAAACAAAAGCCGTTAAATTAACGTGAGTGAATAGATTCATATTGTGAACTAGTGTGAAGTTGGCATATCAGAGGAAAACAAAAATATTTGAAGTTGCACTATCATGATCAAAACCAACGTAGGGGGAAAAAATATGAATAATAAAGAAGGAAAAATGTCATGAGACGATACTGTGATGGTAACAAAATATTTCAATAGTTTAGAAAAGGATCATTGAGCGAAATGATTAGAGGAATTTTCCACGTTGTACAGATGAATCTTTCCTGATGGATTTGGTTGATTAAGGCCCGGTTGGAGGGATTTTTTTCCCGGGTGGCGATTTTACGCCCCTCAGTTTGCGGTCAGAGCAAGAAGCTTCATCCCGACCATAGCTATGTCGGTAACTGCGGGAATGGCAGGAAACCAGGGTGACATATAAAAGTGGGGCTTGGAAGGGACCCCGCAGTTTTTGTTTCTTATTTTGTTCGTGTTTATTTTTTCCGCTAGATCTTCTCATGTTTCCTATGAAGTTTTCGAGAAATATTTCCGATTTTCGAGAGAATTCTGCGGTTTCTGCGAAAATTCCTAAAAATTCTCCAGGTTTCGAAAAAATTACAACGATATTTAGAGTTTTCAAATAAAATTCGAGGAAATTCTAGGGTGTCCGAGCACGTTCGAAGAAATTCTTCAGTTTTCTAGAAAATTCCAGAAAAAACTTGGGTTTTCGAGGCAGTTGTAGATAATTCTTAGGTTTTCGAGAAAATTATAGGAAAATTCTCCGGTTTTTGAAAAAATTAGAGGGGGCGGGGTAATATGGACAACTGAAATAAAATGGACACTCAAAAATTGGCGAAAAAAATTGTTTTTGCAAAATTCAAAATTTTGAAAATTGATTCATTGGGCATTATGGACACCTGATAAATCTGTATGGACGGGACTAAAATGAACACTCAAAACATTTTCAATAATTGATTTTTAAAAATTGCTTCTTGGCAAAGTCCACAACTTAGAAATTGTTCAAGAGTGGGGTAAAATAGATATCCGAAAAATTTGGTCCTATTCCAAAATAAAGAAAATTTTTAAAGGATATTTTCCAACAGAATCGTGTCGGTATCTTTGTATAAAGAAAAATTAGAGTTGGGAAAGATATTAACAAACANGGAGTGACGAGGCCAAAAATATATTTTATGCAAACCGATCTCTTCACTATCGACTTTTTTTAACCTGTCAGTAAGCGCGCGGTTCCACCACCGTTCTTGAANTTCTAGGAAAATTCTCCGGTTTTTGAAAAAATTAGAGGGGGCGGGGTAATATGGACAACTGAAATAAAATGGACACTCAAAAATTGGCGAAAAAAATTGTTTTTGCAAAATTCAAAATTTTGAAAATTGATTCATTGGGCATTATGGACACCTGATAAATCTGTATGGACGGGACTAAAATGAACACTCAAAACATTTTCAATAATTGATTTTTAAAAATTGCTTCTTGGCAAAGTCCACAACTTAGAAATTGTTCAAGAGTGGGGTAAAATAGATATCCGAAAAATTTGGTCCTATTCCAAAATAAAGAAAATTTTTAAAGGATATTTTCCAACAGAATCGTGTCGGTATCTTTGTATAAAGAAAAATTAGAGTTGGGAAAGATATTAACAAACAAACNAGTTAACTAGAAGAGTTACTTGAGGCATAAAAAAAAATTCAGCAAAAGATTTGCGCTTTTAGGGTCTATTTCCTATGGAGTGAAAATTGGNCTATGGAGTGAAAATTGTTGTGAGGTAATCGCTCATAGCGCGCCTAGTGACGGGTTAAAACAGACAATTGGATTTGTTATTTTTAGTGATTTCTTCAATTTCAATCAACTTTTTTCAGAATTGAACATTTGATTTTGGAATTTTGATTCTTGACTATCTCTGAATCTATTCTCGATTTTTTTAATAGTTGACAGTTGCATTTTTTATTCTCTATTGTCTTTCAATCGACTCAATTTTTTTGAAAATTAAGAGTTGGATTTCTGATTCTCAATTGTCTCACAATCTACTCTCACCTTTTTTGGGAATTGAAAGTTGAATTTTTTTATTCATGAAAATATGATTTTTTATTCTTAATTCTCTCTCAATCTACTTGAAAATTTTTGTAAAAGTTGAGTAAGATTTTTTGCTTCCAAATGGAAGCCCGGATGTATTCGTCAAATCTGAAATTTTCATTTTTTGTGCCAGGGTGAGTAATTTTGGTCTTAGGAGTTCGAATATCATGCAGTTTTTAGATCATGTCCGTATATATGTATGTATGTACGTATTTGAGTTTTTTTTTCAAATTTAGTTTTTCGAGGATCATTCAAAAAATAATCACTTGTAATACCACAAGAGCTTCAAAATTATCGGGTATTTTTCGATAGGTTCGTTGCAAACAAACGAAGGAGTCAAGTTTTTCCTGAAAAACTTGACGACTTCGTTTGTATGCAGGGAACCTTGAGGAAAATGCCCGATTAATTTTGAAGCTCGTGTGGTATTCGGGGGATTATTTTTCCAATCCAAATGTCGGGCAATATAATTGGACCATGAGACGAAACTCACAATTGAGAAACGAAAATTGTATAATTAACACAACAGCATTCTCTTGTTGCAGTAATTGTTTAGAAGAAATATTACGGACTCAGTAATCAAAGAAAATTAATTTATTCAATTAAAAGCGTATCAACAGCTGAACTGTTATGCTACGAAAGACGATCACACGAACATCAGAACAGAGACGTTCGAATAGTTGAAATACGATCGTGTGCCTTTCGCATACTCCTCTACTTCCAACACATTCAATGTGTGTATCAGCACTCAATGTGTAATTCCTCTCATCACAAAAACTGGTAAATTGTGGTTAATTCGNCTCACAATCTACTCTCACCTTTTTTGGGAATTGAAAGTTGAATTTTTTTATTCATGAAAATATGATTTTTTATTCTTAATTCTCTCTCAATCTACTTGAAAATTTTTGTAAAAGTTGAGTAAGATTTTTTGCTTCCAAATGGAAGCCCGGATGTATTCGTCAAATCTGAAATTTTCATTTTTTGTGCCAGGGTGAGTAATTTTGGTCTTAGGGGTTCAAATATCATGCAGTTTTTAGATCATGTCCGTATATATGTATGTATGTACGTATTTGAGTTTTTTTTTAAAATTTAGTTTTTCGAGGATCATTCAAAAAATAATCACTTGTAATACCACAAGAGCTTCAAAATTATCGGGTATTTTTCGATAGGTTCGTTGCAAACAAACGAAGGAGTCAAGTTTTTCCTGAAAAACTTGACGACTTCGTTTGTATGCAGGGAACCTTGAGGAAAATGCCCGATTAATTTTGAAGCTCGTGTGGTATTCGGGGGATTATTTTTCCAATCCAAATGTCGGGCAATATAATTGGACCATGAGACGAAACTCACAATTGAGAAACGAAAATTGTATAATTAACACAACAGCATTCTCTTGTTGCAGTAATTGTTTAGAAGAAATATTACGGACTCAGTAATCAAAGAAAATTAATTTATTCAATTAAAAGCGTATCAACAGCTGAACTGTTATGCTACGAAAGACGATCATACGAACATCAGAACAGAGACGTTCGAATAGTTGAAATACGATCGTGTGCCTTTCGCATACTCCTCTACTTCCAACACATTCAATGTGTGTGTCAGCACTCAATGTGTAGTTTCTCTCATCACAAAAACTGGTAAATTGATTCCAAATTGTCTTCTTCGTTTTCTCCGTATTGACAGGAATATTCCCCTTTACTTTTTCATCAATGGTTTTCAGGGAATGAATTCCGAATCTACTCATTTCGAATAAAAATCGTCGGATTACCACAATTGAATCCAATCTGTCAGCTTGACGAGGGGTTAATTCGACTGCATAATGTTTTGTTTTTTACATAGCAACTACCAGACAAAATTATCAGTTGAAAACCCTGTAGCTTGTACCACGTGATGTCGAATGGACCAATTATATTGCCCGATATTTGAGTTGGAAAAATAATCAATGAAATCTCTTCAATTATGGCTTAAAATATTCTTTTGGATGTTATATCGGTCGAGTTCGAAGATAGCGGCGATCGAATCATTTGCTTTGAAATTATAGCCTAAAAAGCATTTAATCGAGGTTTAATGAGTTTAATCGCGGCTTAATCAGGGTTTAACCAAGGTTTCGTCAAGGTTAAATCAAGATTTAATCAACAGGTCCCGCGATCAAGCCAAGGTTGACCCACAGTCAACCCAAGGTTGACACATAGTCACCCCAAATTTGACCCGTGGTCAAACCAAATNTGTGACTTTCGTACTGACTCGTAAATTTGATCGTCCCCTTGTGACCCTCTCAGTTTGACCCTTGTGAAAATGAACCATCCCCTTGTGTCGGTTAACTGCCGTGACATTTGACCGTCTCCTTGCGGCCCTCGTGAAAAGTTGCCCCTCGTGGAATNCCCCTTATGACCCTTGTGAAATTTGACCATCTCGTGGTGACCCTTGTGACGTTTGACCCTTGTGAAATTTGACCATCCCCTTGTGACCCTCGTGCTGTTTGACCCTCGTGAAATTTGATCGTCTCCTTGTTTCGCTCGTCACGTTTAACACTTGTGAACCTTGTTTCCATGTGACCCTTGTGACTTTTGACCCTTGTAAAATTTGATCATCCCTTTGTGACCCCCATGACCTTTGGCTTTCGTGAAATTTAGGCATTCCCTTATGACTCTCGTGACGTTTGACTCCCGTGAAATTTGACCATCCCCTTGTGACCCTCATGCTGTTTGACCCTCGGAAAATTTGATCGTCCCCTTGTGACTTTTAATCCGTGTGAAACTTGATCGTTTCAATGTGACCCTTGTAACTTTTGACCTTCGTGAAATTTGATTATCCCCTTGTGAC
>NW_021681793.1:20428-26365 GCF_001412515.2 Diachasma alloeum
GGTTGATCCATGGTTAAGCCAAGGTCGACCCATGGTCAAGCCGAGGGCGATCCATGGTCAAGCCAAGGCTGATCCACGGTCAAGCCAAGATTGATCCATGGTCAAGCCAAGGTTGACCCACGGTCAAGCCAAGGTGGACCCGTGGTCAAGCCAAGGTTGACTCGTGGTCAAGTAGTGTTTCTCGATACCCAAAAAAATATCGATACTCAGTATCGTATCGAAGCAGATTACTTGGTATCGATACCACAAAGTATCGCCTTGGAAAATATCGATACTCGTAATATCGATCTTTTTAAAAATTGTGGATGACGGTGGCAAATAGAAAAAAATTAAAGTTGAAGAATGTCGCGTTAAAAGACCATAAACATTGAGATTCATTCACGTGAGGATATCCCGGTATTGTTTACAATTTGGTACAGACCATTCTATAGATTCCGCCACTTTCAACCATTAAATTTGACAATTAAATTACGCAAGGAAAAATTGAGATAAGTTATGAATATTCACTAGTAGCTTTTCAAATGTTTCTCATCTTTCAACGCATTTCACGTTCAATATTCTGTCTGACTTGAGAATCAAAATTCAAAAATCAAATTTTCAATCCCGATAGTAAAGTTGATAGTAAAGAGGGCGACTGGCATAGAATGCATTTTACGCCTCGTCACTTCAACTTTCAAATAACCCTGAATTTTCTCTCAAAAACCAGAAATTATCCAGAGTCCAACTCTCAACTTGGTCCGGAAGAGCCAAGAGTCTGAGAGCATTCCAGAAAATTCTCCGGTTTTCGAGAAATTCCGTCGATTTAAAAAAAAAAATCGAAAAAATTCTCCAGTTTTCTAAAAACTTTGAATTAATGTTCCAGTTTTGTAAACAAAATCGAGAAAATTATTGAGTTTTTGGGAACGTTCTAGAAAATTCTACGATTTTCTAAAAAAATTCAAGAAAATTCAAGGTAATTCTCCGATTTTCTACTAAATTGCATGAGGTTCGCCGATTTTCTCATAAGTTCGGAAGAATTCTACGGTTATCTAGGAAATTCGATGAAATTCATCGATTTTCTAATAAATTCGGGGGAATCCTCCAGTTTTCTAGAGAATTCGACAAACTTCTCCGTTTTTCGAGAAAATTCTCCAGTTTATTAAAGAATTTGCGAAAATTCTGCGTTTTTATAAAAAATTGGAGAAAATTATCCAGTTTTCTGAAAACTTTGAAAAAATTCTCCGGTTTGCGTTTGAAAAAAGAATTTTTGATTTTCAATTATCTCTCAATCTACTTTCAACGTTTTTGAGAACTGAGAATTTGATTGTTTTGTTTTTGAAAATAGCATTGTTGATTCTCAATGATTCTGAATTAGAGATGCAAAATGACAGTCATTTTTGAGATCGCGTCATGTGACCAAAAAAGGACGGTCATGTGACGCACGAATTTCGTAACGACAAATGATCGCCACAAATAATTTGTAAGCAAATTGTTGTCAAACCATCTATATGGATACATAATGACGTTCAAACTCATTTCCAATTTGTGATTGTCATAAATAACATAGCTTCATCTCTAGATAGATGGAAAATGACCGTAATTTTGATTTAAAAATGCACATTAGGCTAACGCAAAATGAATTCAAAGAAAAATTGATAGTAAAACAATGAGCTCGCATCTGTATAGATAAAAAATGACTGTCATTTTTTCTTGACCAATTGTGACGGTCATAGAAGGGTGGGGAAATTGTGACAGTTGTGGAAAACGTCTCGTCATATGACCATCAATGACAGGTCATGTAATGCATTCGCAGCTCTATCTGCATCTTATTTTAAAAAAAAAGAATTCTCAACTCTGTGGAAAAGTTGAGTGTAAATTGAAAGGCAATTGATGATCAAAAATTCAATTTTCCAAATGCAAATCTGAAAATAAATTGAGAGATAATTGAGAATCAAAAATCCCATCGTCAAAAAAAAATCCAGTTCTCAACTCTCAGAAAAACTGGAGATTAGATTGCGAGATTATTCAGAATCAATAATCCAATTTTCAACTCTAAAACAAAGTTGAGAGTAGATTGAGAGATTATTGAGAATCAAAAATTCAACTCTCAACTTGCGAATTGAAAGTTTTTGTGAATTGAGAGTTAGATGTTTTGTTTTTGAAAATCGGATTTTTGATTAGAGAATCGGCGAATTTTCTCAAAAATTTTCTATATTGTAGCTTTTCCCGAAATTTAGCGCAAACACGGTGAGTTTCACTTGTTTTGTTGTTTTTGTCAATTATCATTATTATTATTATTATTAGTGTTATTATTATTGTTATGGCTGTAGGAAAGTGCAATACAGTGTGTTGCTCCATTTCCACGAGTGGGAGTGAGATGCAGGAATGCTTGGTACCCGTGGGCCCTCATTGGGTTACACCCCTGAGCTATCCGCTCGACAATTCTCATTTCCATACGCCGAGTTTCGGGGGTTTCAGTGGCGCCATCTGGCACATTTTCCTATAACTGAGCGAGACAGTATGGCGACAGCTGATCGCCTCAATTCCGATTCCACTGATTGTGAGAGTTAGCGGCGTCTAATCCCTTCGGGACAACTCCCGAAAAATAGTCAAAAGTAGTTCTTTTAACGAGAATTAGTTCGCGAGAGTGTCTAGTGTGTGTGAAAATTGGAATAAGTGTTTATAACTTTGGATATTTACCGTCGCCATATTGACAGGGTGTCACGCGAGTGTGGTGTGACTAGGGGAGATGGTGGTGTTTATTTTGCGTTATTTTCTAGTCAATATTAAAAATATAAAAACCTATTTCCCCCCTTCAAGGCACCATTTCCGTTAAGAGGCAATAAATTATCTGTTTTTTCAAAAAAAAATCAGATTTTTTTATGTAACCATACGGTCGTAATTAGTGGAAACGGAAAATGTTTTTTTTGACAATTTTCTGGGGAATTTTCTAGGGACATGTCGGGCAAAAATCCATCCAACCGGGCCTTAAATGAAGATTGAGAGTTGCGATTGGAGGAAAATGTGAGGAGAGGTATTGAAAATTATGGAAATTGTAATATTCAAATTTATTGATATTTTTTTTGCAGAAAATACCCTCATATTGCTAATGATTCAGAGAATGATAGTTGTCAATTTTTTTCTATTTCAGTCAGGATTTGCCATGATGGAAAGATTCAAGGAGAAATGACAAGCTGAAAATTTGACAAATTTTGATCCTCGAATTGCTTGGTAAAAAAAGTATTGCAAAAATGTAAAAAGTTATAGTAATATTCCCAATGTTTCAGAGAGCAATATTTGCCTAACTCATTTTCTATTTCAGTCAGGATTAGCCGCAATAGAAAGATCCAACAAGAATTGAGAAGATGTAAATTTCCCAAATTTTCATCGTCTCAATTCGCTGATCTACGAATTTCTCGCTGAAATAGGGATTGTAAAAATGAATAAAAAATGCAGTATTATTACGAATGCTCACAAGAACAATATCTGCCCAGGTCATTTTCTAATCCAGTCAGGATTTTCTATGATAGAAAGATTCAATGAGAATTGAGAAGATGCAAATTTGACAAATTTTGATCTACAAATTTCTTGGTAAAAAAGAGATTGCACAAATTAAAAAAAACAGGGTTGGGAGCCTATTGGACAGAAGTGACAGACCATTATTTTAGTTGTTATTAATGTTTTTGATTCTTTCTGTCTCTACCAATTTCATTGGTAATTAGCTTCCGAATGGATCTATCACAAATTATTATTTATTATTCGTCATACCAAGAGACAGTATATCTATAATCACACCTGTTAAACTAATGAATATGCTGTTTTTTATTTGTTTATGTGTTTATTTATGAAATTTTCCAATAGTATCACTTTTCCCGAATGTCTCCAATGTTAGCAATACCTATCCACCTGCATGGTCGATAGCGAGACCATGATTGAAAATTATGAAAAAGAAAATTCACTCTCAAACACCTGACCCTTAATGCTCATAGACTGCAAAAAATCCCTGATCGTTACAAAATTCGACCCCCAAAATGGACGATCGTCTACACATTTGTGTCTATCACAGTATATTATACACTACCATAATATGAAGCAGACAAGCAGGGGTTAAAGGCTATCGGACATACGCCATTTAATTGTAACTTTGTGTGTTATTACTTTTTCTCTATTTTATTTTCTACCAATTTGCTTGGTAGTATGCTTCCGAATGGATCCGTAGCAATTGCATTCGAAAAATATGAAGTTTGGTGACCATGTCTGTGTGTAAACGTGTCCAGCGCCACCTTTCTGATCGTCAATTTTTAGAAAATCGAGTAATTGAGTGATGTTGGAATAGGTGGTTGTACACGCAATAAAACACCGTTAAACGTATCGAAAGTATTTTATTAATGGGCACGTCTCTCGTCTGAGCATCCTCCTCGTAGCGTGTATTATACACAAGTGGCGATTGCCGTGGCAACCAGTCAGTGACGAGATCTGTGCATGCGCACGATCTCGTCCCTCTACATTAACGTACATAGAATTTTAGTCCAGTCGATGGGCGTGAAAAATCGTGTTTGTCGACGACTTTACGAGATTAGTCACCGATTTTGATGATTTTTTTTTAAATGCTCAGGAGAGCATATAAATGAAATGTGGCCTAACGGCAAGGTGTGCTTTTTGTTTATAAACAAAATACGTATTGAATAGGCATCTTTTGATTGAAATATCTCGGAAACTATTGAGAAGTTATCGAGACATATAGCCTAAGTTATTTAGAGAATTTAACGACGAACAAAATGGTTTTTTACTCATGTTTCTACGACCAATAGTTTGCGAGATATTAAAAATTGTTGTTTGGCGCGCGCTGCTGTGCGCGCGTTGCGTCATGAACAAATGGCTGTAAATCAGCCAAAAATTGATATTTTTTTATTTTTATTTTTTTGTTTTGAAATTTAGATAATTCTCATTATCTTCAAATTTTTTTGAATTTTTTACAATCATTTTTAACAATTAATTTTCCAAAAACATTGAATTTTTACAAATTTCCTTAAAAAAAATATTTTTGCTGATAATACCGATTTTTCTGTTTGCGTATAGTTATGAAAAATGTTGTACGTTCGAGAACTATACAAAAAAAATTATATATATTTTTTTTGTTGAAATAACCCGCGCATTTACTCTTGGTCTCTTCGCTGTAGGAGCGACAGAGACAACGTCATACGAGTTCTTGCGTGGGAAAGAGACGCACTCTTCACTCATTCAAACAAAATTTGAATTCTCATATCTACATTGTTTTTTTTAATGAAAAAAAATGCCAAATTAATTGTAGAAGATGGCGGAGGGGGGAGTGATAGTCTGTACTAGATAAATTCATTGGGAAAATTGTTTTTAATGATTTTTTCATTTTTTA
Organism: Diachasma alloeum; assembly: GCF_001412515.2. Classification (NCBI taxonomy): domain Eukaryota; kingdom Metazoa; phylum Arthropoda; class Insecta; order Hymenoptera; family Braconidae; genus Diachasma; species Diachasma alloeum. Next base: position 25,800 of record NW_021681793.1, read on the forward strand.
AAATCAATTTAGAGGGTTCCTGGTCAGTGTGGTCCACTTTGAGGGTGGTTTTACAAAGTTTTATGTATAGGAAAAATCCCAAATCAATTGTAGAAGATGGAGGAGGAGAGAGTGATAGTTTTTACATGAATAATTCCTTGAAAAACATTGTTTTCAATCATTTTTTCTATTTTATAAAATTACTTTACAATAAACATTTTTGATGGAATTTGTGAGTTGGGCGTATGAAACTAATGGCGGATGTTTAAGGTTCCCCAAGTGTGTACGGGGGTTGAAAAAGTAAAAAAAATACCCCTGAAAACATTTTTTTCGAATTAACTCGTGAATAACGGGCAGTACATCCCAAAACGTGATATACAAAGTTGCAGAACTCAAAATTCTACACGAAAAATGTTCGGGGCACTTTATCCCTATTCCCAACCGTTCATCCCCCAGAGCCGCGTGAAGATCAGATGGGTAAAAAAAATGTTTTCCATTTAAAAAATTGAAGTGAATGAATTTTTTTTTCTTTTTCTGGAATTCGAAATATCAGTGTTTTTTTTCAATAGCTTGTTTATTTATTCAGA
>NW_021681794.1:0-178 GCF_001412515.2 Diachasma alloeum
AAGCCAACCAAGTCATTAATAATGGCCGCGAAAGCCTCAAAACTAAAAACATTCTTGATTCAAATCGAATATTGAGCCCTTAAGCGAACCGATTAAGATTTAATTAAATCAAGCATCATACCAAGCAGATTTCATTAATTTGGATTGAGTATATCCAAACAAGTCATAGTGATTTTTT
>NW_021681794.1:331-1066 GCF_001412515.2 Diachasma alloeum
ACCACATAGCATACAACGCGCATCGTCACAATTGGAAGGACGAAAAATGCCCTCTAAGGATGACCTATTGATTTCTTGGCTGATTCGACTCAAGGCGCTACAAAAATCCATCGCAATTTGAAACTTCGAATAACCCATGGAGGAATAAATGTTTGCCAAAAAATCTCATGAGTCTGCGAAAAATGAGCTTCATAACTGATATGCGATTTCTACTGATAATCAAGTCAGAAAATAGTAATCCAGGACAAAACGATGAGAAAATGTGAAATTTTCAATTTGTGACATGCCAAATTCGAAACATAATTACCTACAACAATGGATCAAGTGGACGGAATGAAGAAAAATCGTACNTAATTCAGGACAAAACGATGAGAAAATGTGAAATTTTCAATTTGTGACATGCCAAATTCGAAACATAATTACCTACAACAATGGATCAAGTGGACGGAATGAAGAAAAATCGTACGTAATTTTGAAGATGTCATTGAGATCTTCAAATTGGTGTGAAATAAATCTACATTGGCCAAGTACAAAGGTCCAAAAATGAATGAACAAGCAGAATTTTGGGGTGCGACATGTGCTTCGAAACAGCAACAATCTCCAATGAATTCCTGAAAATTCAATCAAATCGTATTCTATACATCACAATTTGAAGAACCAATTACACCCTTCAAGATGATATGCTAACTTCCCCGCTGATTCAACTCAAAGAAATAGAAAAATCCAGCCAAAGTT
>NW_021681794.1:1168-1297 GCF_001412515.2 Diachasma alloeum
AAAAAACAATTTTCTTGCAATAAAAGAAAAAAATGAAGAAAAATAACAATTCTTTGCCTGTAAGTTCCACAGTGAGAATAAGAAATGACCAGAATCCAATAATTCCCTTATCAATTTGAGTATAAAATA
>NW_021681795.1:0-443 GCF_001412515.2 Diachasma alloeum
GACGTCCATGGGTGTTTCCAACGCGTATCCATGATCGAGACTGATGGTGGAGAACCACGGACATCACGTTTTTATACACAGTAGCGACTATAACGAACAAAAAGAATGACAACACTATAGATAGGATTCACATATAAAAATTCTTTATTCTTTATAATTACAACCATGTCTCCACAGAAGAATTTTTGTTTATCCAATCACGAAGCTGGTGAGCTTGGGATCGAGTGGTGTTTGGTGTTCTGTCCGCTCAATGACGCATGGTAATCACATACAACTGAAGATTTTTCCATCTTACGAAACGACGGACAATCGTCTTCTTCCTCGGTAAGGTCTATAACTTCTTTTGCTGTGTGTTTCCAGATGAAATCCGCTTTGCAAGAACCCCGTACAAATATACGGTCTGCACGATGCACTATACTACGTAAATGATTTTGCATCAGATC
>NW_021681795.1:666-880 GCF_001412515.2 Diachasma alloeum
TTCTTCCTCGGTAAGGTCTATATCTTATTTTGTTTTGTGTTTCCAGATGAAATCCGCTTTTCAAGAACCCCGTACAAATATACGGTCTGCACGATGCACTATACTACGTAAATGATTTTGCATCAGATCTTTGAATTTAACGTTTCCAACGCTCCAGTCAATTCCGTGATGGTGTGTAGTTACCCACTTATACTCCTTCCTGTATTTATGGGGA
>NW_021681795.1:977-1177 GCF_001412515.2 Diachasma alloeum
AACGCTCCAGTCAATTCCGTGATGGTGTGTAGTTACCCACTTATACTCCTTCCTGTATTTGTGGGGAATTTTCAACGGTTCACATGATTTGAGAAGCCAGTGCCGAGACAAATCACCTTTTAGCGCAACTAATGCAATTTCCTTTGCTATAAAGCGTTTATAGTGTCCTTTATAACCCTGTATATCCACGACAATATCCA
>NW_021681796.1:0-187 GCF_001412515.2 Diachasma alloeum
CGCAATATCATCGATTTCATAACTCCCCGTGGGGATAGTAATAACTGTACTCCCTATATGTAATTTATTGTTGCTTGTATCAACATTTGGTATGGAATTGAAAGTTAGAAATTCCACTAGACCAAGAACATAATTTTTCTCAGGAGAAAGTTCAATTGGTGGAAAATATTGTACTTCCAATACTGAC
>NW_021681796.1:330-935 GCF_001412515.2 Diachasma alloeum
ATGTATTCCAGTCCTGAAAACGCTCGTGATTATATTTGATGCTACCAACTCCAAGGTAATTGAAAAGCTCTATGGGGGGTTGTAGGTTCCCAAAACGATCGAAATAGGTAACACCATTCCCTATTTTTCTATAGGCAACCCAAAGCATCCCAGGACCTTCTTTATCATCCAAATTAATAATGACTGATTCATTCTTGAATGGTCCATTTTTTGGTAATCCATTGCGCATGAAAACATCCCGAAAATGCGGAATTTTCATGAGTTTTGCATATTTTTTGAGATCTCCGTCTGTTAGTGCCCTGCGTGGTAGCTTCATTAATAGTTTTTTGGCTTCAGGTATAAGCCCATGCCTTTCTTATAGGGTTTGAGATGTAAGCCTCGGCCGAGCGCGATAGCCTCCATTGTTCTATTATGTCTCTTATTCACTGTGAGTTGTTGTTTGGCATCTTTGGCGCTATTGACGGCTTTCACGATTCCTGCCGCGCCACCAGCTAAAGCTCCCGTGGCGCTTAAACCAGCAAATAGTGGCACGAGAAAAGGTAAAATTCCCCCAATTCTCGAAGGGACAGGTATCACTCGGGGAATTCTAACCCGACCTCTCCCTC
>NW_021681796.1:1093-2378 GCF_001412515.2 Diachasma alloeum
TGATTTCCTCACACCTAAACTTGATTTCTTCACTCTCGAACTTGATTTTCTCACGCCTAAACTTGATTTGCTCACTCACAAACCTGATTTTCTTACACCCATACCTAATTTTGTTTTAGCTTTCATCACGTTTGTTACAAATAAAGCTGCCGCTTTTTCTCCTAGAGTAGCGTCTGGGGCTGAAACACGTCGCCAAGCTTTTTCTGCAAGCACCTGATCAGCCTCGTGTCGCACTGCAATGTTTTCACGATTTTTCGAATATGCAATGTCATGAACCTTACAGGCTGAGTCGAGAGGATTGATCCCAGGATCTCCACGAGCTAATCTTTTCCCTAACTTGGTACCTGGCCCACAATACTGATAACCTGGCAGATGCAATTCGACGGGGAGGTTATTAATTATTTTATTCAGTAAACCTTTCCCCTTCTTGCGAGTACATGAACTGTGTATGTCTGTAATGGAACTGAGCGATTTTGCTATAAAACCCTCAATTTATAGGTTTTCTCTTCAGTTGACATAAAGATGGAGTTCAGTACACATCCCAGCAGTTTACCAGTCATTAACTTTGATTCAGTGACTGTGAAAGATATTAATCAACCAAAACGTCATGGTTCACTGTTACCAAATACTATTCGCGCTGTTTTCTGTGGCCCATCAAATTGTGGGAAAACTAATGCTTTACTGAGTCTCATAATTCATCCTAATGGCTTGAGATTTTCGAATATTTATGTATATTCAAAGTCTCTCAATCAACCAAAATATCAATTTTTACCAAATTTACTGGAACCTCTGAATGACTTGAACTATTATCCATTCTCAGATAATGAAGAGGTAGTGGCGGTGGATAACGCGAATGAGAATTCTCTGTTTATTTTTCATGATGTGGCTTGCGAGAAACAAAACAACATTAAGGCATATTTTTGTATGGGACGACATAAAAAAGTTGACAGTTTTTATTTATGTCAATCGTATGCTCGTATCCCGAAGCATTTAGTGCGCGATAATGTTAATTTCTTGGTACTATTCAAACAGGATGAAATGAATTTGAGGCATGTTTATAATGATCATGTGAATACAGATATGTCATTTGATAAATATAAACAATTATGCTTTACATGTTGGAAGAATAATTATTCGTTTTTAGTTATCGATAAAGATAGTGATGTTAATGAGGGTCTATATAGGAAGAATTTCGACTGTTTTGTTCAGATAAATAGTGATGGAGGGAGTAAAATGTAAATAGTTGTGGGTCAGATCCCAGTGAGTCAACATGCCTCCACGCAAG
>NW_021681797.1:0-228 GCF_001412515.2 Diachasma alloeum
TACCGGGCGTGCACGGTAGAGTATTGCTATTTGTTCATCACAATTGTTTTTAAAAAAAACAATAGTTTCACGCGAATAAATATCTACCGGGCGTGCACGGTAGAGTATTAATATTTGTTCATCGCAATTGTTAAGAAAACAATAGTTTCACGCGAGGAAATATCTACCGGGCGTGCACGGTAGAGTATTGCTATTTGTTCATAACAATTCTTTGTTAAAAAATCAACA
>NW_021681797.1:471-550 GCF_001412515.2 Diachasma alloeum
AGTTCCACGCGAGGAAATGTCTACCGGGCGTGCACGGTAGAGTATTGCTATTTGTTCATAACAATTCTTTGTTAAAAAA
>NW_021681797.1:843-2932 GCF_001412515.2 Diachasma alloeum
ATTTGTTCATAATAATTGTTTGTTAAGAAAACAATAGTTTCACGCGAGAAAAAGTCTGCCGGGTGTGCACGGTAGAGTATTGATGTTTGTTCATCTCAATTGTTTGTTAAAAACTCAAAATTTCCACTCGAGGAAATATCTACCGGACTTGCACGGTAGAGTATTGATGTTTGTTCATCTCAATTGTTTGTTAAAAAATCAACATTTCCACTCGAGGAAATATCTACCGGACTTGCACGGTAGAGTATTGAAATTTGTTCATAACAATTGTTTATTAAAAAAACAACAGTTCCACTCGAGAAAATATTTACCGGGCGTGCACGGTAGAGTATTGCTATTTGTTCATAACAATTGTTTGTTAAAAAATCAACATTTCCACTCGAGGAAATATTTACCGGGCGTGCACGGTAGAGTATTAATATTTGTTCATCACAATTGTTTGTTAAAAAAAACAATAGTTTCACGCGAGGAAATATCTACCGGGCGTGCACGGTAGACTATTGCTATTTGTTCATAACAATTCTTTGTTAAAAAAATAACAGTTTCACGCGAGGAAATATCTACCGGGCGTGCACGGTAGAGTATTAATATTTGTTCATCACAATTGTTTGTTAAAAAAAACAATAGTTTCACGCGAGGAAATATCTACCGGGCGTGCACGGTAGAGTATTGATATTTGTTCATAACAATTGTTTGTTAAAAAATCAACATTTCCACTCGAGGAAATATTTACCGGGCGTACACGGTAGAGTATTGATGTTTTTTCATCTAATTGTTTGTTAAAAAAAACAATAGTTTCACGCGAGGAAATATCTACCAGGCGTGCACGGTAGACTATTGCTATTTGTTCATAACAATTCTTTGTTAAAAAAATAACAGTTTCACGCGAGGAAATATCTACCGGGCGTGCACGGTAGACTCTCAAGTCTTCTTATGACAATACCGGGTTCCTCCGGTAACATTCTCATTGTGTCGTGCTTCCAAAGGGATTTAAAATAATGAAAAAGTTTTGATTTCAGTTCTCTTTTAATGCTTTATTTGCCATCTTTAGAAACAAGGTGATACTATATTGAATTCCAACCGTTAGATGACTCCTCGTGCCATTTCAGAGTTCCCTCTACACCAGTTTTCCCCCTCCACAAACTGGCATTTTGGCCCACTGGCATTTTGTCCCTCACCCCCGAAATCCACACTGTCGAGGGTCAAGCAAACTGCGCTCCTGAAGAAACGAAGAGAGTTGATTAAACACCAGCCTCTCCAGGACCTTCGCCAAGAAGGGCAGTAGCGCAATAGGACGATAGTCACTGGGATGTTTGGGAGAACTGACTTTCTTCACCGGGACAATGATGGCCCTCTTCCAGGCATTATGAAAAATGCAGCACTCAAGGGACTGGTTCAGAGAGAGAGAGAGGGAGGGNAATGTTTGGGAGAACTGACTTTCTTCACCGGGACAAAAATGGCCCTCTTCCAGGCATTAGGAAAAATGCAGCACTCAAGGGACTGGTTCATGATCGACAGAAGGAAGTCAGATAGAACCGGCAGGGTGTTCAAAATCATCTTCCGAGAAATCCCATCAGCACCAAAAGCATTAGATGAGATTGAAGATATTGCAGCATAGATATTCAACCAGCTCACGTGGGAGAGAGAAAACTGCTGATCAGGAGCGCCGACGTTGCTAGAAGTGGGCGATAATGTACATGATGAGCGATCTAAGTCAGACTCGGGTTGATCTACCAGCATCACTGTGGAGACTGCTGCGAAGTGGGAGTTCAAGACATCAGCAGCAACAGAGGGACTGGAACTTGAGCCGGGGATAAGAGCAAGATGGCGAAGCTCATTCCAAAGATTCCTGCCAGACAGACCAGATAGCCGCGAGTGATAGTACTTGGTTCGAGCCTGAGCAAGCACAGAGAGATGGAGACGTCTGGCCAGCCGGAACTCAAGGAGCCGTTNGGCAAGATGGCGAAGCTCATTCCAAAGATGCCTGCCAGACAGACCAGATAGCCGCGAGTGATAGTACTTGGTTCGAGTCTGAGCAATCACAGAGAGATGGAGACGTCTGGCCAGCCGGAACTCAAGGAGCCGTTGG
>NW_021681798.1:0-505 GCF_001412515.2 Diachasma alloeum
AAAATAAAAACTGCGACGAATGTCACGGCGCAATGAAAAACCTAATGGTTTCTCTGCACAGTGACTCCCGATAACTCGCCCGCTACTTAAAGAATCGCCTCTCCCCGCCTAATTAACATTAAGGAATGAAATCGATGCTGTTCGATGGAGAATTTAAATTCCCCATCCAGCAACCCCCGTTTCATCCCTTAATCTCTGTAATCAAAAAATAAAAACTGCGACGAAAGTCGCGGCGCTATGAAAAACTTGATGGATAACTGGCTCGCTAATCAAAAAATCGCCCCTCCTCTCCTAATTAATATTAACGAATGAAACTAATGCAGTTCGATGGAGAATTAAATTCCCCATACATCAACCCGCGTTCCAGCACTTAATCTCTGTAATCAAAAAACAAAAACTGCCATGAAAGTCGCGGCGTCATGAGAAACCTAATGGATAACTCGCCCGCTAATTAAAAAATCGTCTCTCCCCTCTTAATTAACATTAATCAATGAAACCAATGCTG
>NW_021681798.1:632-701 GCF_001412515.2 Diachasma alloeum
CTCCCGATAACTCGCCCGCTACTTAAAGAATCGTCTCTCCCCGCCTAATTAACATTAAGGAATGAAGCG
>NW_021681798.1:1054-1218 GCF_001412515.2 Diachasma alloeum
AGAATTTAAATTCCCCATCCAGCAACCCCCGTTTCATCCCTTAATCTCTGTAATCAAAAAATAAAAACTGCAACGAAAGTCGCGGCGCAATGAAAAATCTAATGGTCTCTCGGCGCAGTGACTCCCGATAACTTGCCCGCTACTTAAAGAATCGTCTCTCCCCG
>NW_021681799.1:0-226 GCF_001412515.2 Diachasma alloeum
TGGTTCGCGACTCTCGCCCCTCCTTACGCTCATTAACATCTCTCCTTACATTCATTAGGAAAAAAGTGGGGCAAAATGGGTTTGTCATCTTCCGAATTGACACCTCCGCCCCCCCACCTGTAGCGTCGAGCTACATCCACCCACTCGCTGACCAAGGACACCGGAGAAGAGATGATCGACGGGTGAACGAAAACAATTTAGCCATCTCTCTCGCTCCTATACCGGC
>NW_021681799.1:415-815 GCF_001412515.2 Diachasma alloeum
TCGCGCTCTTTAGGAAAAACTGGGGCGAAATGGGTTTGTTTGTTGTTTTTCGACTTGACATCCCCCCTCTCGCTCAATAATAAAAAAAACAACGAATGGGGCAAAATGGGTCTGTGAGCCATTTCCTAAATTGACTTAAGGGAACTCCTCCGCCCCCTCTCGCTCATCAGGTAAAATACAACAAATGGGGCAAAATGGGTTTGTCAGTCATTTTCAGAGTGACATACCCCCCTCCGCCCCCACAACCCGCAATGATGTATTGCGGAATTTTAAAAAATGGGGCAAAATGGGTTTCTAATCCATTCTCAAATTGACGTTTCCCCCCTCCTCGTTGTCACACATTAGGAACAAAATGGGGCAGAATGGGTTTGGTTTTCATTGCCGGGATCAACTCCCCCAC
>NW_021681799.1:910-1118 GCF_001412515.2 Diachasma alloeum
CACCCCTAAACTTTGACAGAAAAAAAACAAATAGGGCAGAATGGGTTTGTCAGTCATTTTCTAAATCGACCCCTCCCCCCCCGCCCAAAACCCGCAATAATGTCTGTCAAGAAAAAAATCAATGGGGCAAAATGGGTTTGTTTGTCATTTCCCGAGTTAACGCCCCCTGCCCACCACCCGTCCCTACCCGCAGTAATGGATTTTGAAA
>NW_021681800.1:0-157 GCF_001412515.2 Diachasma alloeum
TCTGAAGTGAGAGCAAAAAATATTTTTTCTCAATCCCCCCCCCCCCCCACCATCCCTTTTGGGCACATGATTTGGACTCAAACTCATCTTTCGAACCCCTGCGCTCACGGTGTAGAAATTTCTACCTCCCAGATACGTGTGGGGTTGGCTTTCACCC
>NW_021681800.1:276-2375 GCF_001412515.2 Diachasma alloeum
TTTTGACTCAGACTTGTTCCTCAACGCCCTCCCCTCATTTAGTGGAAATATCAACTTCCCCGATTCGAAACAGGGTGGCTTTTACCCCCACGAAGTGCCTAATTTCCCAAAATCCATACGAACCGAGAGCAAAAAATAAGAAATGAAACTCTCAATCCCCCTCTCGAGACAAGATTACGGCTCAGACTTATTCCTCACCCCCCTCCCCTCATTCAGTGAAAATATCAACTCCTCCGATTCGAACCAGGGTGGCTTTTACCCCCTCAAAGTGGCCAATTTTCCCAAATCCATGCGAACTGAAAGCAAAAAATGGAAAAAGAAAATGCCATTCCCCTTTTGGAGACGGGATTTGGGCTCAGGCTTGTTCCTCAACCCCCTCTCCTCATTTAGTGAAAATATCAACTCTCCGATTCGAACGGGGTTGGCTTTTACACCCTCAAAATGCCTAATTTTCCCAAATCCATTCGAATTGAGAGCAAAAAATTGAAAAAGAAAATCTCATTTCCCTTTTGGGGACAAGATTTGGGCTCAGACTGTTTCCTCAACCCCCACCCCTCATTCACTGGAAATATCAACTTCCCCGATTCGAAAAACGGTAGCTTTTACGCCCTCGAAGTGCCTAATTCGCCCAAATCCATGCGAACCGAGAGCAAAAAATGGGAAAAGAAACTCTCAACTTTGTTTTGGAGACGGGATTTGGGTTCAGACTTGTTCCTCAACCCCCTCCCCTCATTCAGTGAAAATATCGACTTCCCCGATTCGAACCAGGGTGGCTTTTAACCCCTCAAAATACCAAATTTGCCCAAATCCATGCAAACCGAGAGCAAAAAATGGGAAAAGAAACTTTTAATCCCTTTTTGGAAACAGGATTTGGGCTCAGACTTGTTCCTCAACCCTCTCCCCTTATTCAGTGAAAATATCAACTTCCCTGATTCGAACGGGGGTGGCTTTTACCCCCTAGCAGTGCCCAATTTTCCCAAATCCATGCGAATCGAGAGCACAAAATGGAGAAAGAAAATCCCATTCCCATCTTGGAGACAGGATTTGCGCTCAGCCTTGTTCCTCACCCCCTCTCCTCAAGAAAGAAAAACAAAATTTTGTCAATTTAAAAAAAAAACTTCGCCCCTGAAATCAGTAGAAAAACCCCGAAATAAAAAAAGGTCAGACCAAAAAAAATAAGCTCAGATCCAAAAACGGAAGAGGAACTTTCCACTTCAAAAAGCTCCCTCTTCAATACCCTTTCAGGAAAGGGAGCAGTTGCGGGACACCCTGTATATTAAAAAAATAATTATTTTTTAATTTGAATTGATAAATTAAAATATAAAAATACTATAATTGTAAATAAGTTGGGTATTTGGGGTTTAAAAAATTTATTGATTAATTGAGGATTTAATTAATAAATTGAATTGATATTATTTTGATAATTTGTTAATTATAAAAATTTAAATTAATTGTTGGGTAGTTTAAATTTTAGGGCATTATTTATTAAATTCATAAAATGATTAATTTTTTAATATAAATTGATAAATTAAAATATAAAAATATCATAATTGTGAATAAGTTGGGTATTTGGATTTTAAAAAATTTATTGATTAATTGTGGGATTAATTAGNGATTAATTTTTTAATATAAATTGATAAATTAAAATATAAAAATATCATAATTGTGAATAAGTTGGGTATTTGGATTTTAAAAAATTTATTGATTAATTGTGGGATTAATTAGAAAATTGAATTGATATTATTTTGATAATGTGTTATTTATAAAAATTTAAATTAATTGTTGGGTAGTTTATATTTTAGGGTATTATTTTTTAATATTGTAGTGGATATTCCCATGAATGGTGATAAATAATTAATTAAACTTTATTCGTCCATAGATCGTACATGAATGAAATGTGTCAGTTACATAAACTTAAAAAAAAAATTAGCAACTATCTTCAATTTGTTTATTTAACAGAAGCACTCCGAAACTTCATACTTCTTTTCTTTTTAACACTTCCCTTCAAGGTGTAAAGAATAATGCTTTACATCTTGCCTCTTCCAATTCGAAGAAGTTGGAGACATTTCTGGTGCTTTGGTCGGGGGAGTCCTTTAGTC
>NW_021681801.1:534-782 GCF_001412515.2 Diachasma alloeum
TCTCTCTCTGTCTCTCTGTGTCTCTCTGTCTCTCACTGTCTCTCACTGTCTCTCTGTGTCTCTCTGTCTCTCTGTCTCTCTCTCCCTCTCTCTCTCCATCTCTCTATAACTCTCTCTCCCTCTCTCTCTCCCTCTCACTCCCTCCCTCTCTCTCCATCGCTCTCTCTCACTCTCTCTCCCTCTAGCTCTCCCTCTCACTCCCTCCCTCTCTCTCTCCATCTCTCTCTCTCTCTCTCTCTCTCTCTCTC
>NW_021681801.1:917-1088 GCF_001412515.2 Diachasma alloeum
TGTCTCTCTGTCTCTCTGTCTCTCTCTCCCTCTCTCTCTCCATCTCTCTATAACTCTCTCTCCCTCTCTCTCTCCCTCTCACTCCCTCCCTCTCTCTCCATCACTCTCTCTCACTCTCTCTCCCTCTAGCTCTCCCTCTCACTCCCTCCCTCTCTCTCTCCATCTCTCTCT
>NW_021681802.1:0-820 GCF_001412515.2 Diachasma alloeum
AATAGGAGGAGCTATGACGAGATCTGCGACCGTGACCCAACGTCAAAATAGAGAAAAAAAGGAGGAATCAGACCCTCACGAGGATATCCATCCCCCAGGACGCCGTTTCGAAATAATCGCTGAGTCATGTAAAAAATACCATAATTTTATGATGAAAGGCAAGGAATTTGTTATTAAGATATTGGACCCTCCTGCTAACACAAACATGATAGAGTGGGTAGAAGGGGCCTTTCGTGATATAACAACTCATGTAACTGCGACATGTCAACCTCACGATCACGTCGGGTTTTCAATCAATTTCGATAGATGAAATCACGGTCCTGTCTGGTCACGTTTTCACAATGTACGTAATTGTAGAGCTAATCATTTGTGGACCATCATCAAAGGTAGTTCACAGAGTACAGGCGGACTAATCACGTCAGATAATATTGTGGTGACAGCGGCAATAGTCAGTGGTGTTGAAGGTTCAGGGCAAAAAAAACTCACGCACGAAGACATTTTCAAACGATCTATCCTAACTATTTCGAACATTGATAATCTTTGCTTACCGCGTTCTCTAGTTGTTGCTCAGCTCCATGCTGAACGTGGAGAAATTCGAACGGGTGATGTACAGAGGCGATGGAAAGCAATCATTAATAAGACTCGTGATACTCAGCGGAAAGAGGCAGTGAAATTAATGCAACTTAGCGGTGCCACGACCCCCCGAAACGGTAGTGGAATCACAGAACTCCATGCATTTCAAAATTACTATCTTCAACGAAAAACGGCCATCGTAGTCTATGAAATTTTAACTTTTGGCAAAGGCGGTTTGCCTGTCTTT
>NW_021681802.1:1094-1280 GCF_001412515.2 Diachasma alloeum
CAGAACTCCATGCATTTCAAAATTACTATCTTCAACGAAAGACAGCCATCGTAGTCTATGAATTTTTAACTTTTGGCAAAGGCGGTTTGCCTGTCTTTGATGGTCGTCAGAGGGTTAAAGAAAGATATGAGGAGGTTAAACATAGTTTATTTATTTTATATTACGAACGGACAAACCATTTCCAAC
>NW_021681802.1:1368-11976 GCF_001412515.2 Diachasma alloeum
AAACGGTAGTGGAATCACAGAACTCCATGCATTTCAAAATTACTATCTTCAACGAAAGACAGCCATCGTAGTCTATGAATTTTTAACTTTTGGCAAAGGCGGTTTGCCTGTCTTTGATGGTCGTCAGAGGGTTAAAGAAAGATATGGGGAGGTTAAACATACTTTATTCATTTTATATTACGAACGCACAAACCATTTCCAACCGATTCTCAACTTACAAGGAGCTATTGCAGGCCGCGGTTTCTGTGAGGTGTGTAACAGAACATTCACAGATAACATTGAGCACCGATGCCATAGGAAATGTCCTAGGTGCAAAGGTGAGACGATCTGTCAAAGCCTGCAGCGTATAGTCTGCAATGTCTGTAACCGATGGTTTTTTAATCAGCAATGTCTTAAAAGACATTTGGAGAAGTGATCGGGAAAATTAAAAGGTAAAAATTCAGACATGAGTGTCTGTGATTCCCTTAAAGTATGTCAACTATGTTTCAGAGTGATTCGACTAGGGAAACAAAACAAAAAACATGAGTGCGGTATAGTATTCTGTCGAGCGTGCGGGTGTAACCGTGAAATAAATCACCATTGCTATATGCCACCACTGAAGACGCATAAGCAGCAACGAACGATTTTCATATTTTAAGATTTTGAGACACAACAGAATGTCACTGTCCGTGGTGATGCTGATACAAAATTGCACATTCGTAGTTTTGCCGTAGTACAAAAAGTATGTACACAGTGTTGTCACGACAATAACTTAGATAAAAATTGCCGTAGCTGCGGGAAGCGCGAGTATGTGTTTCAGAATAAAGACACGGCAGTTGCCGGGTTAGTGGATATTGCATTTGCCAAGTATCGTTCCACTGACAAAGTAATTTGTATTGCGCACAACGCGCGTAGCTTCGATGCACAATTTGTTTTACGTTATCTAGTCAACATAAAAAAAACACGATTCCCGAGCGTTATTTTAAACGGTACAAAAATAATGCAAATGCGTGTTGGTAACATAATTTTTCTGGATAGCTTGAATTACTTTCACATGCCGTTGTCAGCGTTACCCAAATCATTCGGTTTTGATAATGATATAGCCAAAGGGTATTTTCCGCACTTCTTCAATGTGCCTGAAAATATTGATTACGTAGGACCGTTACCAGACTTGAGTTATTTTTCTCCCGACACCATGTTCAAGAAAGATCGCGACAAATTGTTGGAATGGCACAACGAAAAATTAAACGAGAATTACGTTTTCAATTTCAAACACGAGCTAGAATTTTACTGTCGAATGGATGTTACCATTCTGAGACGGGCATGTATCATTTTTCGTGAAATGCTGCTAAAAAAGACAGGTATTTGTCCGTTCACCCAATGTAGTACGATTGCGTCGATCTGTTCTAAAGTTTATAGAACTAATTTTATGCAGTCTGATACAATCGGAATTTTACCGTTGGGCGGTACGTACAGATACACAACTACACAGTCAAAGAAAGCTATATCGTGGTTATTGTTGCAGCAAAGACATTCCGGAAACCGTATTATCCATGCAGGTAACGCTAAAGAATACCGATTGCCATGCGGTATTATGATCGATGGCTATTGCGAGAATGAAAATCAGCAGAAGTGTGTCTTCCAATTTTACGGATGTTTTTGGCACGGGTGCACGACGTGTTATAAAATAAACAGACATAGGGAGTTACGTGCAGGAGACTCACTTGACACCCGGTATGAAAGTACCATGCTGACAGCTAATAAGATTCGCCGTCTCGGGTACACTTTGATAGAAATGTGGGAGTGCACGTTCGATGATCAATTAAAAAATACCGTACAAGACCGCGATTTTGTAAACAATCACCCTTTAATGAAAAATGCAGAATTGAATCCTCGTGATGCTTTCTTTGGCGGCCGTACGGAAAATTATGTCACCCTCTACGATATCGCAAATACAGAAAAGATCAAATATCTTGATGTTACATCTCTGTACCCTTTTGTCAACAAAACTGGTAAATACCCAATAGGACACCCCCAAGTTTACGTAGACGACGAGTGCCAAGTGTTGATAGGTCGTGATAATAATCTTGATAATGTGGAGGGCCTTGTAAAATGCACCGTTGTCGCTCCGTCTGATTTATATCTCCCTGTGCTTCCAATACGTGCTCATGGGCGTTTAATGTTTCCGTTATGTCGTTCATGTTGTGAAACATTGAATCAGGATATTTGTAATCACCAAGACGATGAAGATCGCGAGTTTACAGGTACATGGGTTGTAGACGAATTGCGAAAGGCCATTGAAAACGGTTATCGAATCGTAAAAATATTTGAAATTTATCAATACAAGATCATTCAATACAACCGGGAAAGTAATATAGACGGGTTATTCAACAAATATGTAGACACTTTCTTAAAAGAAAAACAAGAAGCCTCCGACTACCCGCAGGGTTGTTCAACAGATGAAGATAAAGATGCTTATATACAAGAATATTTTGCGAAGGAAGGCATCTTACTCGAGAAACATAAGATAGAGTGTAATCCAGGGTATAGAGCCTTAGCGAAAATGATTCTCAATGCATTTTGGGGTAAATTTGGGCAGAGAGAGAACTTACCGCAAACTGAAATAATTGCGACAAGGCAAAGATTATTAGAAATGATAAATAACCCTGAACTGGTAATCACAGGGTTGCTTCCCATCAACGAAAAAATGATGTACGTGAATTTTGTATATGAAAATGAGGCGCTTCTACCGACACCCACAGCTAACGTTGTTATTGCGGCCTACACAACAGCACAGGCTCGTCTCAAACTGTACAGTTACTTAGAGAGACTTCAAGAGAGGGTTCTATATTGTGATACAGATTCCATTATATTTGTATCAAAAGACGGTGAGTGGGAACCAGAATGCGGTAAATTTCTCGGTGATTTGACAAATGAGCTAGAAGGTTACGGGGAGGGTAGTTATATCAAGTCTTTTGTATCAGGGGGCCCCAAATTCTATGCGTACCTAGTTCAAACAAGTAATAATGAGACAAAAGAAGTGTGTAAAGTTAAAGGTATCACATTAAACTTCAATAATAATCAACATATCAATTATCAAGCTGTCAGAGAAATGGTGACACGCGAAAGGGAGGGTCCAATAGTCTTGTCATACGATGCTATCAGACGCACAGAATTTCATCAGGTAGTAACAAAGAAAGAGGTAAAAATGACTTCTGTTTGTAGCACTAAAAGGCAATGTAGAAATGTATATAGGACCGTACCATATGGGTACGTAGCAAACGAATGACGAATAATAAATGAAATGTAATGATTTTTTTTGTCGAGGTATATAATCGTGGCGTCAGCATTTTTTATTCAATTTTCCACTTCCACGATATTCGTATTTTCGTCTCGTCTCAGTTTTAGTTGTATTTGCGCCTGAGCAACACCTCATTATGGATATTGTCGTGGATATACAGGGTTATAAAGGACACTATAACCACTTTATAGCAAAGGAAATTGCAGTAGTTGCGCTAAAAGGTGATTTGTCTTGGCACTGGCTTCTCAAATCATGTGAACCGTTGAAAATTCCCCATAAATACAGAAAGGAGTATAAGTGGGTAACTACACACCATCACGGAATTGACTGGAGCGTTGGAAACGTTAAATTCAAGGATCTGATGCAAAATCATTTACGTAGTATAGTGCATCGTGCAGACCGTATATTTGTACGGGGTTCTTGCAAAGCGGATTTCATCTGGAAACACACAGCAAAAGAAGTTATAGACCTTACCGAGGAAGAAGACGATTGTCCGTCGTTTCGTAAGATGGAAAAATCTTCAGTTGTATGTGATTACCATACGGCATTGAGCGGACAGAACACCAAACACCACGTATATTGCGCTCTATCCCAAGCTCACCAGCTTCGTGATTGGATAAACAAAAATTCTTCTGTGGAGGCGTGGTTGTAATTATAAAGAATAAAGAATTTTTATATGTGAATCCTATCTACAGTGTTGTCATTCTTTTTGTTCCTTATTAGTCGCTACTGTGTATAAAAACGTGATGTCCATGGTTCTTCACCATCAGTCTCGATCATGGATACGCGTTGGAAACACCCATGGACGTCTATAATAAGTGGCCCCACGGGGTGCGGGAAAACAGTTTTTGTCAAAACATTTTTGCAATACCTATCTTTCATGTCCGACACAAAATTTTCACGAATTCTTTTTTATTATGCTGAATGGCAACCCACATACATGCAATACCCAAACGCTAATTTAATTGAGTTCCGCGAAGGATTACCACAAAGTCAAGATTATAGTTCTGATTTACGACCCAAGTTGATTATTATTGACGATTTGATGCGTGAGTCATCGAACCATACCATTACCGATCTCTTCACGAAAGGTAGTCATCATAAAAATCTGAGTGTAATTTTCATAACACAGAATATATTTCACCAGGGGCGGGGTCAAAGAGATATTTCTCTGAATTCTAATTACATTGTGATTTTCAAGAATCCTCGGGATCGTGCACAAATTCAGCACCTCGCGCGACAAGTTTATCCTGACAACCCCAGGTTTTTACAAGAAGCCTACCTAGACGCCACCTCACGGCCGCATGGTTATATACTGCTGGATCTGAAACAATCAACACCTGAAGATTATCGAGCACGCAGTTCGATCTTTCCAAATGATGAAAAACAGTTCGTGTACGTACCGCGGAAAGGTATAAATCAAAGGTAATAAGACACAGACGTGTCAGTTTTCCTTATACCATGGCGGCGCGAGGTACGCCCAGTAAGAAATTGACAATTGTCCTTCAAGCGCTTTGTCATTTGAATAAAGAACAGCGCCAGGCGTTACTTAGAAAAGCTGATACGGGGTTAATACGTTGTATATGTGAGTGTGCATTAAACATCTTACGCGGTAATATACCAATCGGTAAATCTCAGAAAGATAAATTAAAACCATATAAAAAAGTACTTCGTGATTTGGCTGTTGGAAAAAAGTGCCTATCAAAAAAGAAGAAGATTATCATTCAGAGAGGGGGGTTCCTCCCGCTGCTTCTAGCACCTATACTAGGTACTTTGATTTCAAATCTTATTAGTAAATAGTAAGAGTGAAACAATCAAAAGAGATGGAATATGCGCGGAAAATGATACTTGTTCCAGAAGACAGGATTGGTGCCATTACTGATGACAGGGGTCAGACACTCACGACGTCTGATAACCGTATCACTACGCCAAAAAGTGTACAAACACAGGGAACGACATTGTCACGTCTTGATAATGAAATGAAAGAAATCTTAGAATCGGGTTCATACGCTGATGAACGTGAGAAATGGAACGCATATCAACAGATTTTACAACGTTATCTCAGTTTGGTACACAATTCTCACCAGTTGTCGATGGATACTGAGACTTTTGATAGCCCGAAAGAATCAACCTACCAAAAACATGCTCAAATTTCACCGATTCGGCCACGTTTTTCCAGTTCTCGTGTGTATGATTACACTGACGATAATATTGAATCAAGATCAATAATTGAAAGTGTGCCGAAAAGATACCGAAAGAATGCTGCAGCACTCCTACGCAAACTACAGACAATGCCAAGAGAGGTTATATGTTGGGACGGAGAAGGTGTGGTTAGCATCAACGGGAAACTTATCAAGAATTCAAATATAGTAGATCTTATTAATGAGGCCATGCGGTCACGAAAGAAAAAGATTGCAGTCGGAAGAAAATTATTTGGGAATGTACTAAAATCGTATAATGTTCCTCGGGAGTTCATTGGTAACGAAGAGTTGTTACAGTCAACTCTCAATATAGAGACGTCTACACCTCGAGGAAACAGTCGTCGACATCAGAAGATTATAAATCCTATAGAAGAAGAAGAAGACAGTGACGAGTCGTACAATAGTATCGGAAATACTCAAAACGGTGGGTCCCTGAAAATACGATGGATAAAACTGAGAAAATGAAACGTTTTGAGAACGTTTATTACAACCCTAATCACCCTGCAGCATTTGCTGGCGCACGTAACCTCCAAAACATTCACAGAGGTAATGATGTCAGGAACTGGCTGGAGAGCCAGGATGCGTACAATATGCATAAGATGGTACGTCATCGTTTTAATAGACGTTCATATAACGTCTCTGAAGTTGACGCTGTTTGGGAGGCTGATTTAGTTGATCTTCGCGCTATATCAATATACAATGACGGATTCTCCTACATGTTAGTAGTCATCGATGTTCTCAGTAAATATGCATGGGTGCAACCTCTGACAAATAAGAGTGCAAAGATAGTAACCCAGGCATTTAGACGGATACTTCTGAACAATGGGGGAAAACGTACCCCGAGAATCCTTCAAACGGACCGTGGTAAAGAATTCGTCAATTCTGAATTTCAACAACTTCTGAGTAAGTATGGAATTCAATATCGTGTAACCCGAAATCCTGATATAAAAGCTGCTATCGTTGAAAGATTCAACAGAACACTGAAGGAAAGATTGTGGAGATATTTCACATATTCTCGTACCAAACGCTACGTGGATATTCTTCAGAAAATTGTGAATGCCTACAACCATACAAGACATTCAGGGACGCGTTTCCGTCCGTGCGAAGTTGATACTAATAATTCTCTCATAGCAGCAGAAAACCTCTCCAAAAGATACAGTACTAACCGTATATCTAGTCAGGATCGATCGCCTAAATACAACTGTGGTGACCTGGTACGGATCAGTACAGCAAAAGCAGCGTTCAAGAAAGGATACGAGTCGGGGTGGAGCAAAGAAATTTTTGAAATCAAACTCGTCTCTCATTACCGTAAGCCGGTAGTGTATATCTTACAAGACCTCAAGGGTGAAGACATCGACGGAATATTTTACGAAGAAGAGTTATCCAGAGTACAGACCCGTGAAGGAAAAAAATGAGTCATCTAGAAGACAATTTTTCTATTGTGCTACCTAGCAACAATAGTATGCACTATTACCCTGATAATAAAACAACGAGTTTCATCACGTATTTACCAGAGGTCATCAATTTACCTGGTAGATGGAGTGTCGCACTCTCGGAAATTCATATACCTATGACTTTTTTACATATACCTGCAAGTAACAACCACAATTACGTGTCGTTGGAGAGCAGAAATTATCTGACACAAGAAGAACGAGAAATTGTAAAATTGAAGTCCAATGACCTCCTACAGAGTGGTGGTGAGGATCTCGTGAGTGAAGGGGAAGACAATCTTCAACACGGTGTTTACGATAGTATTACAGATTTGTTGGATAGTATGAACGGAATGTCATTTATGAGAGATCATGTAAAATTCATTATGAATTGTGGTGGCTACGTCTCTGTACAGCGGATCTGTGGTGCTTCCTGTGGAGATATGTTTCATATTCTGCACTTAGCACCTTTACTGAAGAAACTTGTCGGATTTGCAGATAAAGATAAATGCGTAATATTATGCGCCCAAACACATACGTACGAGGGACAGACACCCGCTTCATTATCACGAGGTCTCCCTCAAAGTATGTACGTATACTCGGATATATGCGAAACCTATATAACCGGTGATGTACACACCCCGCTAATGCGTATTGTACCATTAGATATTGATAATTATAAATACGGGGGAATGAAAATCAAGGTATTTTCACCACCACTTTATATACCATTACTACGCACGAAATTTCAAACGATCGAGATAGATATAAGAGATGAGTATGGAGCACCGATACCATTCGAACACGGAACGTTGACTGTGACACTTAATTTCAAACGCACTGAATAATCACGGATTATGAACACCTACATTTTCGACGAGATTCTACAATCAGGGGGAGGATACAGTACAAGTGACCATGGGGGTATAAGTCGTGTGTACATAGGTAGTGCTAATCAAAAAGGACATGGCATTGGTAGTTTCCTAGGTGGTTTGTTCAGAAGAATACTACCACTACTCAAGCAAGGAGCATCCGCTGTCGGAAGAGAGGCTTTGCGTTCAGGTGTGAATGTCATAGGCGATGTTCTCGAACGTGATATACCTCTGAAAGACTCTCTACGAAGTCGTGCACGGGAATCAGGCGTCAATTTGAAGAGGCGGGCAGAGGAGAAACTTGATACTTTGATGACTGGTTCTGGATATAACGGCTGGAGTATGTTATCATATCCTCATTCTACGGTCAACCGTACTCCGCGACAGTCTAAACGCCGCAAGTTAACATCTGGAGGAGCCAAGAAGAAGAAGAAACCGCGAGTGTCGAAAAAACGCAAAAGGAAAAATACGAAGAAGCCTATAAAAATTAGAGGTCGGAAGAAGAAGAAATCACCCAAATTACGAACAGTGGCAGATATTTTCGCTTGAAACATGGCGTTCTTGCATACTCATTCATGTGAGGGTGTGAAAAGTGAACTGGACTTATTTTCTTTACCTCCAACGCAGACAGCCATCGAGTCTTCATACGATGTACACTACAAGCCAATAGCATCACTTGTGGATAACTCACCCATCGAGTTCGATATACCAGGACAAGGTGATGAGTACATTGACTTAGCTCATACACGGTTATTTTTACGTGTTACGATACCAACATTAGTGACAGAGAAGAACCCTGTACCTTCGGCTACTATCGGCCCCATCAACAACTTATTACACTCGTTATTCGATCAAGTGGATATTTCCTTCAATCAGAAAGCCGTGACGCCTGCCAATAACGCATATGCTTACCGCGCTTATATAGAAACCCTTCTAAATTATGGCGCCGATGCGAAGAACTCGCACCTGAGTAGTGTGTTGTGGTCAGATGATACAGCTGGTAAGATGGATGACGTCGGTGAAGGTAACAAGGGTTTAAGGGTACGTAGGGCTTATTTAAGCGATGGGAAAACAATCGATCTCACGGGCCATTTACATTGTGATGTGTTCAATCAGGATCGAGCATTGTTAAATGGTGTAAATATTCATATCCGATTGGTTCGTTCAAGAGACAATTTTTGTTTAATGGATAGCACAAATAGTCCATTCACCATTAAAATAACAGAAGCTTCGTTGATCATCCGGAGAATGAAGGTGAGTCCTGGATTATTATTATCCCACCAAAGGGCCTTATCGAAAACAACAGCCAAATACCCTGTTACAAGAGTTGAAGTCAAAAGTGTCTCAATACCATCTGGTGTTCGTGGTCATTCCATAGATAACTTTATAACAGGACAGCTGCCAAAACGCATCATTTTTGGATTTGTCAAGAATCGTGCATTCGTGGGTGATAAAAAATTGAACCCCTTTAACTTTCAACATTTTACTCTGAATCATATATCCTTATATGTGGACGGCCGTCAGATACCATCGAAACCTCTACAGCCAGAGTTTGCTGTGAATAATTTATCTGTGGAGTCGTACCATTCCATCTTCTCAGGCAATGGTATACATTTTCTGAACGATGGTAATGNGTCAAAAGTGTCTCAATACCATCTGGTGTTCGTGGTCATTCCATAGATAACTTTATAACAGGACAGCTGCCAAAACGCATCATTTTTGGATTTGTCAAGAATCGTGCATTCGTGGGTGATAAAAAATTGAATCCCTTTAACTTTCAACATTTTACTCTGAATCATATATCCTTATATGTGGACGGGCGTCAGATACCATCGAAACCTCTACAGCCAGAGTTTACTGTGAATAATTTATATGTGGAGTCGTACCATTCCATCTTCTCAGGCACTGGTATACATTTTCTGAACGATGGTAATGGTGTTCACCGTGGAGATTACCCTCATGGGTATTGTCTCTTCGCATTCGATTTAACACCAGATTTGTCAGCTAATGATAACTCACACTGGAATTTGATACGAAGCGGTAACATGCGCAATCGAGGTACGGTTTGATGAAAGCTTAGTTTCAACCATTAACGCTGTAATTTATGCTGAGTTTGAAAGTGTTATAGAAATTGACTCAGCGAANTACGAAGCGGTAACATGCGCAATCGAGGTACGGTTTGATGAAAGCTTAGTTTCAACCATTAACGCTGTAATTTATGCTGAGTTTGAAAGTGTCATAGAAATTGACTCAGCGAGACAAGTGACCCTGGACTATGCATAATCATCAAAATATTCGGTATCATGCTCAGCGCATGCGCAGTTATTTTTGCAGTATCAGCAGTTTTCTGAAACAACGGATTTGAATCGCTGTTCAACTGTACAGTTGTGTATGAATCTTCAACGTAGAAGGTTGAAAGGAGAGCATAACAATCGCCTGCAGTAATTCAGATTCTGCAGCAATTATTCATTACGAGGGTTTCATCGGAATCCACGGTACATTTGTTCCAAAAGAAGTGGCGGTGACCTCCACATCCTTCGACATGATAGGACATTGGGTAATTTGTCCTGAATACCAGTATTCTGCGATTCCACCTAATATTCAGAGGATGAACAATCAACTTACAATCACACGTCACGGTATAGATTGGTATGAAGGAGAAGCATCTTCTAAATATGTCTATGCAGTATTACGAGCCGTTACCAAAGGANGTGAGCAAACGAAATTCACTGCTGCCCTTCTTACCCGAGATGTTATCAATGTGAAGGGCCACACAAGATCGCCACTATTCGCTTGTACACCAGTAGCTGTTCCATCATGCCTCA
>NW_021681803.1:0-10070 GCF_001412515.2 Diachasma alloeum
GTTTCGGGTCCTTTAACAATGGACCGAAAATATTATTTTCGCCTAAATTTATTCGGCGCTCGAGCTCTCCAATTCTGGCTCCAGTAGCTGGCGCCACGACACGGCCAACCTGCGTACTCCGCAACTGGTGGGGATATTCAAACTCCAGATCCACCCCAGACTGCAGAACCGTTGCTCCGAGACCCAATTTCAGCATCTAAATTCTTGCATCTCATCCCAGTCCTCGTTTAGGCTCATCCAGATCCCCCGATGTGCTCCGATGAACGGTGGAGTGGAATGATTCAATACAAACCAAAAAGATACTCAATAAATAGTTGAACAAAATCTAGATTTTGACTCTCGCTTCGCTTTCGCAGTGACTTCTCGTCTGGATGTTTCCATGAAACCGCAGAACGGTCGAAAGACAAAAATAACACGTTACAACTTGCCCTCTCCCAGACCGGAATCGGTGGAATGCTTTCGAAACTTGACAAAACCAACCATCCGAATTCCAGACGAGACTCACCTCCCGCTCAGCAGAGTCACAAATAAAATCATTCCAATAATATCGATATTTCAATTAAAACCCAATCAAAAATCAGTGTCACTAACTACCAAAAAACAGACACACAAACAGAATTTAAGTTATGACCATATATTTTAGAAGGGTTCGCCAAAGAAAATACAAAATTACCCAATCATAACCAATAGTATATTGCTATACAAGGGCCGAAAGTTGGCCATAGCATCCCGCGTGTGTTTGCCACCCGAGCGAAGCGAGGGTGGCAATCACGCGGGATGACGTGGCCAACTTTTTGCCCGTGTATTGCATACTATTTTTCACCATACCTTTACACCGAAAGTTCGTAAGAAATTCATCGAGAAAATGCTAAAACTGAAAATAATGCTCCATTGGAAAGTGAGGTTAGGTGTCGTTCTGTATATGTCTGTATACGTCTGTATACGTCTGTATATGATTCCACAAAAAAATCTTGGATTTTTTTGGCTTAAATCCCCTGGATTGTTTCTTCATGAAAGCTTTGAGTTTGTCGAATACTTTGAGGTTAATGTTGTGATAAAGAATCATGACACTTTTCAGCATTGACCATNGGCATCCACGAGTACAATGAAATTAACATTTTTGTTTATTAAATTATTTTTAAATATAGAAACATGGGAATTGCACTCGTTTTTATTAACGAATACCCGTAAGAATAAAGCATAAGAATAATAGTATTAGAATTCGGAATCTCTTGCTGTTCCATTTTTAGATCCTGAGTAATAGTTATTAATTGTCAAACTGTTGATTGTACAGTTGTTCATCGTGAGAGTAGGATTATTCAACACACGGCTTCCAATACTGCTTCTGTCTTCAGTCTCTTCTCTCCTCGTCGCTGTTCTCTGTGAATGATTCTGTCTCTGCTGTTTGGGTGGTGGATTAACAGGTAAATTTCCGAGTGGTGACACTGGTCTCTTCTTAGCTGAATTGTTTGAGTTTGAATGTGGGGGAAATGATCTTTGGACGTTCTCCATCGATGCGAGGGGTCTTCTCGAGCTCACAGGGTTTGAATGAGAATTTTTTGCAATTGGATGTGAATTCTCTGAGTGTGGAGATGATTGTTCTGGGTCAGGAATTTGCAAGAATACTGAATCAAAGCTCTCTAGTACTTCGTTATCGGAATCACTTCCCCAAATAGAAATGTGAGAGGCTGAGTCAGTGCTGTGAGTCGATGCTGATCTTGAACTTGTGTTCGAGGAAGATGCGGTATTGGAACTTGAATTATGGTTTGCTGGTGGAATATTACATCGTGAGTTTTTATTATGAGATGAAGTTCCAGGGCTCGAGAGATCCATGTCATTCCCTGACACAATGTGTCGAAATATTCGTTCTTTACTTTGCAATGAGCTGTCACAGTAGCCTCTTGCCACAGTTTCTGACGCCCACCCACCATGTTGCATCAAAATGGTGATATTCGGTTCCGCATTCGCAACTAATGTGGCAGACGTGCGACGAAAGGAGTGTCCTGTGTATCTTCCAGGCTCTGGCAATTTCAGTTCAGTGGCAATCAATTTTGGAGTGCTCGAAAATTTATTTTTTCCGATAACCTGTCGTCTACATGTGCCCTTCTGATAATTCAGAAAAAAACGATTTGTTGTCATGCCATCTGGTCTGAGAGCTGCATATTTCTTGACTATGCCGTATAGTGGGGGGCCAATGACGAAAGCTCGAGGAATGTAAGTTTTCGTTTCAGGAATGTCGACGATGTATTTGGTCCCTGTGTCTTCGATGTCTGAGGTGTGAATGTTGCAAAATTCAATCGTCCTTAGTGCTCCACACACGCCAAAAATGAGAATCACCTGCAAAATAATTATTTTTTTAACAGAAAGTCTTATAAAATAGAAAAATTCTACTCAAACTTCAAAGATTTTTTTGGTTTAATGTGTTGATAAAAAAGTTTTATGGGAAAGGGTAGGTCTAAAGAGACAATTTTGATTTTTTTTTCAATATTTATAACTCAGAAACAAATTTGTCAATCGAGTTCAGCCTGAATTCATCGCGAAGAGGAACAATTTTTTTTCTTTCAAACAAAAATTATTCTAGGTCATTAAAAGATTGATGAGTGATTAATAGTATTTTTAAAGAAATTCCGAGTGTCCATTTTGCCTCATCCTTTCATGGATTAAATTCTTTTGAACTTTTTATATTTTTCATCGAAAATGTTAGTCGAAACAGTTGAAAAATTACAGAAACTTCAGTGGAAATAAATAGAATTGTTCAATGAATTCGTAAGATTTCTTTAAAAAATTTGTCATACGTGTGAATTAATTGAATGAATAATTTTATATTTACCTTTGCTGCGAGAAATAGTTGATCTGGAGCAGATTGAAGGAACGTCTGTATATGATTCCACAAAAAAATCTTGGATTTTTTTGGCTTAAATCCCCTGGATTGTTTCTTCATGAAAGCTTTGAGTTTGTCGAATACTTTGAGGTTAATGTTGTGATAAAGAATCATGACACTTTTCAGCATTGACCATTCTCCCCACAGAGTTGAAGGCTTCAGTCTTTTTGATTGTTCATTAAAATAGACGAGAAAAACATTTTCTGTGAATTCCTTAACCTGATTTTTCATTGCCCATGCAATGAACTTGTCATAACAAAGTTTGTATCTTTTGCATGACTTTTGTGGCAGTAGATTTTCTTGGATATCTTTGGCTTCCCCATCAATATTTCTTTCTGGCTCTGCTTCACATTCACTTTCACTATCGTAGGAATCGTCTGATGATGCCATTTTTATCAGTAGGGCAAAGATAAACTGGGTAAATTGAATGTAATCGATTTTATTATGGATTGATAGAACGTTGAGTAAACGTTATTGTCCCTTGGACACCGAAGTATGGGAGACGCATGCGCAGATATTAATATGTGCACTTGCGCGTCGACAAACGACCGCAGCACGCATTTTTTTTTGCGCGTAGGCTTCTTTCGTAGCCTGTTTCTTACTTTCGCCCTGCTACGAGGCGGGAGAATACTCCGTACTTTCGACAGCCCCACTAGAGGCCGAAAGTTCGAACTTTCGGTGTAGGGATGGTGAAAAATAAATTCAAATCCGAGGTTCGATATCCAAAATCATTCATCTTCCTCGTCCGACACATGAACATCGGCATCCGAATTGTCACGTGCCGCTAAGAGATCCTTTACGTGATGACGACCCACCACGACACCCTGATCATTCGAGACTTCGTAAACTAAAGGTAACACAACGCGCGACACACGATAAACCTCGGTCGAATACTTCCGAAAGAGTTTCGCCGCTTGGCCCTTCGCCGCGTTCGATAACTGACGAATCTTGCGTCTGACCCTATCACCAACCTTGAATTGAACATCTCGATGATGTGTGTTATAGTATCTCGCTTGATGTTCAAACGCCTTATTCAAATTCTCGACAATCAAATCGTATAATTCCGCCCTACGATTCATTCTCTTCGCCCACCGCTTAGTATCTGGCACGACAACCGGTTCGTCTCCTTCCGCTAGTTTAAGAAAGAACAACGACGGCCTAGGCTGTCTCCCGAAATTCAAGAAAGCCGGCGACAAATGTAATGAACTGTGACACGCGGTATTATACGCGAACCGAAACTCCGGCAAATGCTCATCCCACTCCCGGTGATCCTGACCAACGAAACAAATTATCATGCTCTTCAACACGCGATTGACCCTCTCGACGGGATTAGCCTGAGCATGATACGGTGGAGTTAACATATGCTGAATGCCCAACGACACGGAAAGTTCCTGCATCCGTTTATTCGCGAATTCAGTCCCATTATCCGTCAACAAAATTTCTGGAGTACCATATCGATGTACCACCAGATCTTCAAAAGCTTTCAAAATCGTTGGTCCATCAGCCTTTCTGATAGCCTGAATTTCAATCATCTTCGTAAAAATGTCTTGACAAACTAACAGATACTTCAACCCACCTTTGGATGGCGGGAATGGACCCATAATATCCGCTGCGACAAAAACCCAAGGCTCCTGAACGCAACGCTGACCCATTAAACCTGCAGGCTTCTGCTGAGAAACCTTTGAGGTTTGACAAACCGCACATCCGCTAACAAAATTTTCGATATCTTCACTCATCCCAGGCCAATAAAACGACAATTTAACCCGAGCAGTCGTTTTTTCAATACCCAAATGACCTGCAGTAGGAGGCTCATGATTCTCAGCAATAATCCCATGTCGATAACCACGCGGCGGTACTAATTTCCACGCATCTAAATCTTCGGCAACAGTCGAGACTAACGGATTCGGCTTCAAACGATAAAGTCGTTCATCCTCAACCCTCCAACCTGGCCATTTATCCGGACGCTTTTCTACTTCAACTTTACGACGAATATACCAATCGTCGCTAATTTCCGCCGGCGATAAAAGACGCTTCCCCTGTACTTCTACTTCAGCATCCAAAACATTGATCTCCGGAATATCACAATCAATCAGATCGTCCTCGTACATGCGAGATAGAGCATACGCCGTTGGAGACGTTATTTCTACCCCCTGTCCATCTGTGACTGCATCCAAAGCATCAACCCTCGGTACCTCAGAATCAACAAAATCCTCCTCAAACATCCGAGAAAGTGCGTCAGGGACATGATGCAAAGCCCCCTTACGGTGAACGATATCAAAATCATAACCCTGAAGATTCAGAGCCCAACGATTCAACCGACCTGTAGGATCCTTCAGATTACTCAACCATCTCAGACTACTATGATCCGTCACCACGGTAAAATGAAAACCTTCGATATAACGACGGAAATGCTCGATCCCCCAAACAACTCCCAAGCATTCCTTCTCGGAGACCGTGTAATTTCTTTCAGCAGAGTTCAATGTCCTACTTGCAAAACCGACGACATATTCAACTCCTTCGATATTCTGAACCAAAACCGCACCTAAACCATATGCGCTAGCATCGGTATGTAATTCGAAAGGAGCGTCAAAATCCGGACACGACAAAACAGGAGCAACAGACAGTGCAATCTTCAACTTATCAAACGCACGCTGTTGATCTTTCTCCCACCCCCACTTGACCGACTTTCGAAGTAATCGAGTCAAAGGCTCTGCCATAGTTGAATAATCCTTAATGAACCGTCTGTACCACGACGACATACCCAAAAAACGACGCAATTGACGTAAATTCTTAGGAGCCGGAAAATCTAGCACCGGAGAGACCTTTTCAGGATCAACATGTAAACCATCCTCGTCAACGACAAAACCGAGGTACTGGACCCTAGAGCTACAAAACTCGCATTTATCAGGATTAACCTCTAACTTTGCATCCTGTAACTTGATCAAGATCTTCTCTAAAACCTCCAGATGCTTCTCAAATGTCTCGGTAGTAATGATGATATCATCAAGATACGCGAAACAATGTGGCTCCATATCCGGGGTAACAATTTTATCAATCAAACGCTGAAAAGTCGCCGGGGCGTTCGTCAAACCGAACGGCATACCAACAAACTGGAAAAACCCGAGACCCTCAACGATAAATGCAGTATATTCGCGAGATTCTTCATCCAACGGTACTTGATGATACGCCTTCTTTAAATCCAGCGTCGTAATAAATTTCGCGGACCGCAACTTATCCTAAACCCCCGTCAAATTCGGAATCATATATGCATCTTTCTTCGTTAATTTATTCAATTTCCGAATATCGATACACATCCTGTATTTATCTTTTTGTTTAACAATTACACCAGGATTTTCCCAAGGACTCGACGATACCTCAATAACCCCCGCCTCTAACAATTCCTTAGCCTGTCGTTGCATTTCATATAAAATCGGCGGAGATACCGAATAAACTCGCTGTTTGATCGGTGTGTGATCGCTGGGGCCTACAATTTTGTGCGAAATTTTAGTCGTAAAATCTGATTTATTCACACGATGATATCGATATCCTTCGACGAGAGCTTCAATGCGCGCGCGCTCCTCATCCGAAGTTTCTTGCAACCCAGCGATTTCTAATGGCGAACTTGAATCCGATGATCCAAACGAATAGCGTCCCTCATGACCTGATAACCACCATTCAGCGGTACTACCGTCCAACACTATCCCGAAAATTCGCAAAGCTTCGACACCTAATATCNAATCGGTGTGTGATCACTGGGGGCCTACAATTTTGTGCGAAATTTTAGTCGTAAAATCTGATTTATTCACACGACGATATCGATATCGTTCGACGAGAGCTTCAATGCGCGCGCGCTCCTCATCCGAAGTTTCTTGCAACCCAGCGATTTCTAATGGCGAACTTCAATCCGATGATCCAAACGAATAGCGTCCCTTATGACCTGATAACTACCATTCAGCGGTACTACCGTCCAACACTATCCCGAAAATTCGCAAAGCTTCGACACCTAATATCAGTGGATCCTTCAACCCCGGTGTAATCAAAAATTCCATGTCACGTTTGACTCCCTTTAGGTTGACCGATAAAACAACTGTGCCGTGAACTGTCTCTGTCGCACCATTCGCGCAAATGACCGTCGAACACTGCGACCGAGAAACTACCAAACCCATATTTTCAATCCAATCCCTTGGAACGCTACGAATACAAGATCTAGAAGCACCCGGATCTAACAACACGTTAAAACTCGCCGATCCGATCGTGACCGGAAGAAATACACGCGAATGAACCGAGAGACCGAATAGACAATTGCCTTCAGCGACTCCTGGTTGATCAAACCCGGAACTACTGTCTTGTCCTCCTCGAGCCTCTGTAATTGGTGCTGCATCTATAACGCCAATATCTTGAACTGAAATTCCAACAAAATCCTTCTCCTTGGTTCCTGAAATCGGACATTTTCTCAATGACAAATTATTAAGATTCCCAAAAACATTACCAGAATCGACAAAATTGACTCCTTGATTAGCGGTCGACAATGCGGAATCACTGCTCACTGTCTCCCGCTGGGGTTTTCCGAAACCTGAACCTTTGGATGACAAACAGGACACTGAGGAGTCTTCACCCCTGCCTTCCCGCATCCGAAACAAAAGATTCCCTTGGAAGGATTCGTACACCCTGCACGAAAATGTCCAATTCCACCACAGTTGTGACAAAGCTGTGGACGATCAGCTGAAGCTGCAGACCTCCCTGCTGAAACCAAATTTACAGGAACAACTGGAGCGGAAACAAGAGGACCACCGACAGCAGCAGCAGCAGCAGAAGGCTTCGAATTTCTCTTCCTCCTACCCCCACTACCCTTAGGTGTAAAACTTTTACCTGAGGCCCCCTTATTCGAAGAAACACCGGAGTGACCCTTAGTGGAAAGATCAACGGCACAGACCTGAACACCACCTGACTTCTTCTCGTTTTTCCTATACTTCTCTGGAGCATAGGCACAGGCTGGATAAATCGTATCGCCTGCTGCTGGTGGTGCCACCAACGTCGGTAAATCTCTACGTTGATCGAAGTCCTGTACCAACTCCTCTAGTTCTTCGAAAGTAGTAAACTGACGACGAGAAACCAAGGTGTGATATTCTCTCCTCAGATTACCATAAGCGATATCAAGTCTAGCCTCTACTGGGAAATGAGTGTCTAACGAATGAGCCCACATTAGACGAATGTTATCAAGATAATCCGACCCACTCTCCAAAGCACCCTGAGTTCGAACGACGATATCGTAAACTGTGCGCCATCTCCTAACCTCAGCGTTGGAAAAACGTTTCAAAAATTTCCGAATGAAATCATCATAGTTAGTGAAAGTGTAACGTCGTACCTCCCACCAATTTAGAGCCATATCCTTTAACAAGACCGGCATTACACGGAACATGGTGTCGTCACTCATATTGCAAGCGTTCTTACACACATTGACCTGCCTCAAGAATTCCTCGATATTCTCCCCTTTATAACCAGAAAACGAAATTTTCCACGAATGCACACGATCGAAAGCATTAAGATTTGCACGTCCACTTTCCTCAAGACCTCGCGATTGAGTATTAAGCTGCCTAGTAGGAGTCTGACTCTCGGTTGGAACATGAACGAACGTCCAAACCCCATCAACAAAAACTCTACGATAGATTGCCTNTACGATAGAATGCCTGATCCGACAACCCAGAATCATGATTACCTGACCCTCGTGGTGCCTGATTATTTCCAAGAGTGAAATTTGGTACACCGAAACCGAACTGAAAATCACTAGCATTCGGTCCACCATCATGAGGAGAACTAGTGGCTCCAGGACCAGTAGAGAAAACTGGTTGTGGAGGCACTGAAAACGAAACACGAGAACGCTGACCGCCTGATCCAGTCGTAACCCCTGAAACCGACGCAGGAGCCGTGGATGCAGTCACCGTGGAACTTGGTGCAGAAACCCCAGAATTAGGCAACCCCTCGCTACTAGTCACCGGTACGTAATCATCTGCTTCAGTCCACGTGGTATTAGGAAACTGTGCCCTTCGAGACGCGCGAGATAAACGATCGCGTAAAACTCCGATATCCCCAACTACGCTAGCACTGTATGCACGCAAAACATCTCTCAATTGCTCGATTGTTAACGAAGCGATCCATTGATCAAGCGAAAACCCTGGGGGAACTCCAGGAATAGTCTTAGGCGCCGTCCCATTTGATGTCGAACTGTTAAACAGAGTTGGCTCAACCATGGTCGAATCGTCGCACGCGAGTAATCAAAAGAAAACAAATCAAATCCAAAAATAAACAAATCAATATCGCTTAAATCGTCAATCAATCCCAAAAATCAATGGCAAAAACCCCAAAAAAAACAATGGTCCAAACACAAATTACAAAACAAATAGACACAAGACAAAGTCCGCAATAATAAATTTAGTAACTCTCGTTTCCTTAAACTAAACCAGTCATAACAGGATATTTGAAAAAAAAAAAACAGAAAAAACGAATCAAGAATTCGATAATAATAAAAAAAACGATAATTCCGGAAAATACCTCGAAAAATGATCGCGAATACCCGATAAATTTCGACAAATTAAATCCCGATACAATTCCGAAAAGGCCTAACGAACCTAATTGCTTCAATACTAATATCTCAAAATCGAATTATCCCGACCGAACATGCAATTCAATTGCCGATATGTCAGGCGCCGGTAACGCCACAAAAAAAAACAAACCCGAATATCAGAGGTCAAAAGAGTTTTTAAATTCTTAAACCTCGATAAAAATGACAAACGACAATAAAAATTGAAATTTACCGAATCCGAGAGAATTCGACACGTTTTGAATAATAATTAAAAAATTCCGCAATTACCCCGTATGGCCCCACGTCGGGCGCCAAAAAGCTGTGACGTATTTCTTACCTCTGCGGAAGATAATAGATACGCAGCCCTCAGCGACCTAAACGACAAACCAAAGGTTGGGCGCCAGAACGTATGAAACGTTCACCAAAATCGAAGACGAAAAAAACAACGATGAGAGAGCGATTGCCGACAGCTCAGATCAACCACGGAGGCGGCTGGGTTCCACAAAATCCGCTCTCAAGAAAATTACCCTGAAATGACTGGGTTCCTTATTACTAATAAATGATAAGAAGATTCAGACTTTCGGGGAGAAATATTATTTAATCAATTTC
>NW_021681803.1:10782-12324 GCF_001412515.2 Diachasma alloeum
ATGAGATTCGAAAACATTAAAAATCATAATACCTATTTCGAAATTCTTAGTGAATTCCGTTTATAGGCATTTAATTATTCGTTTGTTATGTTTTAAGTGAGAAAACGGATGAAATTAAAAAAAAAACAAAAAAATGTATAGGGTGAGCGAGATTTGAACCCGCGCCCTCCGCATTACTAGGTTAGCTCGCTACCATGGAGCTGTACTGGTTGTACAATATGTATTAATCAAATCTCGGTTACCAACACTTGGGTGTGCTGCTGATGGTAAAGCAGAATCTTTTTTACCAACATCCGTTTGAGATCATCGATCAACACCCTGTTTTACCGATGGTGGATGTTGTGCAAATTAGCATTTTTCTCACCTTTTGAATAAATGTGGGAATTGTACATTAGGAAAAAGGAGAATTTGAGGGAATTGATATGAAATCAATGGAGAGTTTTATTGATTTTTCACTTTTTTATTCTAAATGTATAATAAAAAAAGGATACAGGGATGAATTACCGAATGGATACAGAAAAAAAACGCAAATGAATAAAGTAAATGAATGAATGAAGTAAATAAACTTTGGTGTATAAAAAATCTTAGATCATTTTTTTCCACTATTTTTTCATCTCAATGGTAGATTGTCCACTCCCTCAGCCTCCTCACCTCCCGCCTTACGTTTCCGGTATGTGAGTTCCTGCTCCAACGAACCTCTCTAACCTCTGTAACATTAAAAAATTGAAGAAAATTAGTTATTTTCTTTGAAAGTTATACGAAAAGAATGAAATCTTTTTTTTCTTTTCATATTTCATTCAAATTATGAGAAAAATGGGGAAAAAAAAAAAAAAATTACTCCTGAAGGGAGTTTTGAACCGGGGATTTCATAGTCAACGAGCTGACTCGTTACCACTGAGCTACCAGAGTGCTTGTATATAATATGTGAAGGATTTAGTTTTTCTTACCTCTGTATACTTCATCATGCTCATCTGAGAGCTCATCCTGCTCAGAATCCTCCCCACGTTCCTCTCCGGCCTCGTCCATCTGTCCAGAAGACTGAATTACCCCACCATCATTCACCACCGCCAGCATGTTGAGCTGCCTCTCCCGCCTGACCCCCCTGATTCTCCCTCTGTTCCACCATGGGTTCAGCAGCTTCCAACAGATCAGCACTATCATCAACATCCACCTCCTCCTTTTTCACCACCAGAGAATCATCCACCTCCATAACATTTTCTGCTGCATCTTCACCCATAACTGGCACATCATCTTCCAGAATGTTCACTGCTTCCTCCTTCACTTTGACAGGCTCACCATCAAGTTTCAATTCATAGATAAACACTTTCCCAATTTTCTCCGCAATAATAGACACGCGATCATTCCACCCACGTCCAACACAGTTTTTCCAGAATGGAATTCTCGCCTCCAGCATCCCCTTTTCACCCTCGTTGCGTGGTACAGCAGAATCATCCACCACTTGGCACCAATATTCATATTCTGACTGTTTCACAATTATGGTGTGGATGTTGTCAGCAATGAAATAAATTTCGTTCACAAACT
>NW_021681803.1:17019-17540 GCF_001412515.2 Diachasma alloeum
AACGCTATGAAAGCTAAAACAAAATTAGGCATGGGTGTGAAAAAATCAGGCACGGACGTAAGAAAATTAGGCACGGGTGTGAAAAAATCAGGCACATGCGTGAAAAAATCAGGCATTGTCATGAAGACTAGAAAAAAATCAGGTTTGGGAGTGAAAAACCGTGTGGCTACGAAGAAGAAGAGGAAGGGGAAACCTAAAAAGCGAGTCACAATTGCGGCAATCATCAGAGCTGCCAAGAAGTCAATCAAATTGAAAAATGGGTCACATGATGCTATTAGAACGGCACTCAACGGTGCAAGAGTAGCCATCAAACAGGTTGGAGGGAGAAGTAGAGTTACTATTCCACGAGTTATTCCTGTTCCATCAAAAATTGGGGGAATCTTACCATTTCTCGTGCCATTATTTGCCAAATTGAGTGCCACGGGGGCATTAGCTGGAGGAGCTGCTGGAATTGCAAAAGCTGTGAATAGTCCCAAAGCCGCCAAACAACAACTCGCCGAAAATAAGAGACATAATGAAAC
>NW_021681804.1:0-26613 GCF_001412515.2 Diachasma alloeum
GCACAGGCAGCTCGCCCAGCCGTTAGAATCGACCTTGGCGCCCCACCTCTTTTGGGGTCTCATTTATTCTGGCTGCGAATCCTGTCAACTTGACCGACCCCGTTGGGATATCGACACTGCCGCCATCTTCCGGCATTCCCCCTACGGGTCTTGTTTTATCATTATATACACTCACATTAATTCCAATCAATTGATAGAAAACAATGTTATAAACAGTGCAAATATAAACTAATAATTCGTCTATCCACGTTTATTGTATTTTCAGATATCATTTCCCCCTTTTTAGCTCCAGAAAATAACAATCCTATTAGCCACGCAACAGCCACGCAAGTACCGTGGCTCCTGGATCACCAGGGTTGTTACATTCTTTCGATTTCTCTTTTCGAAAAATAGAATTTTTCAATACATATTTCAATAATAATTGTATCTCCCTATACAAATACATCCGAGGAGGAGGGAAGGGAAGTAGTGAGAGAAAGATTCTCAACAGTTTTGTTCTTCTACATGTGTGAAAAAATTTAACAAAATAAGTTCAGCTAATTTTCTAGACAATTCTATTGGATTTTTATACAACGTTCTCACAGTTTCTAGTAGTTTCTGTTGAAATGCTTTATATAGAATTTTCTCGGCTCGAATCTTCTATTTTTTTTCATGCAATTTTTATTTAAGTGAATCTTTTTTCCATACTTTGAGGAATTGAAATCTAAAACCTTACACAATATTCTGGAAAACATCAAGATCTCACATTGAAATAAGCATGGTGTTCTCCCATTTCTTTTATACTACCTCATGAGAGAATAGCTTTTATGACACAAGTGAGCAAAAGGGGACTTTTTGCACGCCTCGCGCGCAAAAAACCGCCCTTCTCTCACCAGTATCATAAAATATCGTACGATACACATGAAAAAAAGTACTTCCTGATGAGTGTGATGACAGACCTCGCCTTAGGCTCGGCCTGTAACTCTCACAATTGTCAACAACTACTTTTTTCACTTGTATCGTAATATACTATTTCGCACTAGTATTTTACCCACAGATGACCCAAATAGACTGGAACGTAGGATAACACAGATGGAGGCTCGACAGGCAGAGCATAACGCCGCCTTTGCTTCACTACATCAACAAAATCGTCACTTGCAGGCGATGTTCCTCGAGTTACATCAGAGACAGCGTCAGCAACAACAGGAACAACGGCAACAGTATCAACAAGAGGATCAAGCAGCAAATGAGGGAGAGGATGTTGCAAATCCCAGGAATGGTAAAATATTATGTAAACGATCTTCAACCAAGGTGCCCAATTGACCACCTTGTCAATAGACTCTTAGGTTTGTTCACCAGTTGCCTGGAAATTCCTAGACCCTCGAACTTCTGGTGGCGGAGGTGGACCCGTCCTCTCTCTTGCTTGGGACCTAGGTCTGAGCCTAAAAATTTATTTTCTTGCGGTTTCTGAGCTCGAGCTGATTCTGGTGGGATTTCCTCGTGTCCAGGGCGTTCTGATTAATATTTTCTGAAGATATGACGCATAAGGTATCAAGCATAAGGCTCAGTCCAGGTTCGAACAAACTGACCCTCTGTATTTGGCATTCAGTAAGCGACTACGGATGAAAAATTCAGTAGAAAGTCCTAGTGCTTTTTTTTGAGAAATTCTATATAATTTCTACAGAATTTCTATTGGAACTTTATGAGAATTCTATAGCAATTCTTTTGCATTTCTGTCAAAAAATTCCCTTTATTTTTCGTTCCGATCAATTGCACATTCTATAGGAAAAGTCAATAGATTTGGATTTCTGTCTGAATTTTTCTCTTGAGATTTTTTCTATTGAAATTTTCAGGCTTGAATTTTCTGAGTTTTTTCCACTCGGATTTCGTAATGCAGAATAAAACAAAATATAGCATAAAAACTCGGGAAAATTCATGTCTAAAAATTTCAAGAGAAAAAATTTTAGGAGAAAAATTCAAACAAGAATCCAAATCTATAAACTTTTCCTATAGAATATCCAATAGTATTGACACAAAAAACAAATAGAATTGTTGAACAGAAGTTCAATATAATTGCTATAGAATCCTTATAGAGTTCCAATAGGAATTTCTATTGTTTGTTATCTATTTGTTTGTTATCTATTGTTTTTCTATCGAATTTCTCGATGCATGACTTGTCACCACACATAAACAAATTGAATTGAAAAATCTAGCCTTTTCTCAAAGAAATTTTATTAAAATTCTATTCGAATTCTATAAGGATTCTCTCAAAGTTATATTAAATTGTAATAGAGATTCTATTGGTTTTTAACGCGATTTCAATAAAAGATTATGTAACTTTACCGTGTGTTTTTCTCAAGAGATATTTGGTAGAAAAAATTCTGTAGATTTTGATTTTTCTAGAGACATTTTTGGGCGTTAATTCCCTTTTTTTTCTCTGTACTTCTATTTGTTTCTCACAAAAACAATCAAGTAACAAAAAGGGAAAATTGATACTTTAAAATTCTTATCGAAAAAATACGAATAGAATGAGTTATCTGGAAAAATTAAAATCCATAATTTTTCTATAAACAAATATCGATTAAAAAGGCATGGAGAGGTGACATAATTTTTAATAGAATTGGCACATAGAGTTCAAATGTAAATTCAACAGAATTATTTAGAGAAGGCACGGAATTTTTCTATAAAATGTTTTCATACCTGTCGCTGAAAGTTCTATCGATTCAACCACAGCCTAAGGAGCTTCTCTATCTTTAATTGGGTAATTGGTAGAGTCTGCACGCTCTATTCCATCACCTCATTGATAGGAAATTCTTGAAATCAATTGGTGAGATGTTAGAGTCCAGCATCTCCAACTCTGGGGATTCGGTGCTCTCCCGAAGAGAACTCTCAGCAGCTTTTGCCGGCTCTAATAATTTTTTCTCTATTGGAATTTGAATCCTCCGGCTTTGACGACTAGTCCTGACTTCTCCATCTTCTCCATCTTCTAATCTGCTGCATTATTGTGAGAGATGATTGAGGTGTCTGGCATCTCACATGAAGTTTTTACGTCTATTGACGATGTCTTTGCTGAAGAAAAGAGGCTTTTGGTTATGAAAGCTAGCCCTCAACACATTATATGAAATATATTGCTGCCTGCGATCTATGGAGGTTGTTAAGCTGCAGAGTTGCAGATCCTGGGGGGTCACTTGAAGTTTATATTCAATTTCTGGACTTTTTCAGGTTTTTCAGAACCTTCAACTGTTCTGAATCTCCTCAAGTGCATGGGGACTTGTCTAGTGACTTATTAGAGGGTATTGTTTTTTGGGAAAATACTTTTTCTTCTTTGTCTTGCAAAACGTCTGGGTTTCTTCTCAATGTGAGTTTTTTCCACGGCGGGGGATATACAGATTTTCATCTGAGCTTTCACCATCAAAATAAAAAAAAAGTCAGATCAGAAAGGAAAATTTCCTGCATAAAAATTGTATATTTATTTATCATCTTTGCTTACAATTTCCATATGTATTTCATCGAATTTGCAAGTGTCATGATCCCTAGAATTATTCGGTGACGTGTGTGTGTGTGTGTGTGTGTTGGACCGTATTTTGTGTAAGACTGAAATCTAATACCTGTTTAGATCTCAGTATTGTCTGTTCAATTGACTTCTCCGGACGAACCAGCTTAAAATCGTCGAGGGCGTAACGGCGGAAGGAATAGGCATCGGCACGACCGAAATCAGCAGAAGAATTGGCGGAGGAGTGAGCTAAGAAATCCGCGAGCTGAAAGACATCAAGGAAACGGACGTCGTCGGAATGGAGGAAATCAGGAGTATTGGGACGTTGATTGGCGAGTTCCTCGCTGATGCTCTGAGAAAATTCCTCCATTTTTTCAATTTGGATTAATTAAGTTTATACAAGCACGTTCAAAGAACAATTTCACTTATAAAAAAATTCAATAGAAAAACTTAGCGTTTCTTTAAGAAATTATATTGAATTTCTGGTGGAATTCCATTAGAATTATATTGGGAAATTCCATTAGTTTTTTGTGCCTTTTCTATAGAGGATATTTAGTAGAAAAGTCTATAGATTCTCATTTTTTTGTAGAAACTCTTAGGCGTAAGTTTTCCAAGTTTTTTCTGCTGTATTTCAATTTGATTTTCATAACAGAACCCAAGAAAAGAAGCTTGAAAAAGTCATGCCCAAGAATTCTTATGGAAAAAAAATCTATTGACTTTCCTATTAAATATCTTCCATAGAAATGATGCAAAAAAACAAATAGAATTTTCCAATTCAATTCTAATAGAATTCTTATAGAATTTCGTAGAGAAAGCGTTTTTCTTTTGAATTTTTCCATACGTGTTTTCCTGTGGAATTGTTTTTATAAAATTGTGATTTGTAATTGTTATTGTAATTTGCGAATTTCTAGTTTCNAAAAAAAATCTATTGACTTTCCTATTAAATATCTTCCATAGAAATGATGCAAAAAAACAAATAGAATTTTCCAATTCAATTCTAATAGAATTCTTATAGAATTTCGTAGAGAAAGCGTTTTTCTTTTGAATTTTTCCATACGTGTTTTCCTGTGGAATTGTTTTTATAAAATTGTGATTTGTAATTGTTATTGTAATTTGTGAATTTCTAGTTTCATTCTATTAGAATTATATTGGCAAATTCTATTAATTTTTTGCGTCATTTCTATAGAAGATATTTGATAGAAAAGTCAATAGATTCTCATTTTTCTGTTGAAACTCTTGGGCGTAAATTTTCCAAGTTTTTTCCGCTGTATTTTAATTTGTTTCTCATAACAGAAGCCAACAAAAGAAACTTGAAAAAATCATGCCTAAGAATTCTTACGGAAAAAAAATCTATTGACTTTTCTATTAAATATCTTCTATAAAAATAATGCAAAAAACAAATAGAATTTTCCAATTGAATTCTAATAGCATTCTTATAGAATTTCAATAGAAATTCGATGGAATTTCGTAGAGAAAGCGTTTTTTTTAAACTTGTCCATACGTGTTTTCCTGTGGAACTGTTTCTATAGAAATTGTGAATTGTGAATTTTGTTTCTATAAAAATTGTGAATTTGTCATTTGTGAATTTCTAGTGGAATTCTGCTAGAATTATATTGGGAAATTCTATTAGTTTTTCCGCCATTTCTATAGATGATATTTAATACAAAATTCAATAGATTCTCATTTTTCTGTAGAAACTCTTAGGCGTAAATTTTCCAAGTTTTTTCTACTGTATTTAAATTTATTTCTCATAACAGAACCCAAGAAAAGAAACTTGAATAAATGGTTAAAATACTTGAAACTTTAATATGAACAGTATCAAACATTGAGAATATTTTCGAATTACGCCCTCACCACCATTCCAGATTTTTACAGCTATTGATCCATTATATATATACCTTCTTTTGTTTCGAAGCCCAGAAATCATAATTTGACAGGAATTGGAGAGGAAAATATCTTTTATTGGGGAAAATATTTAAAATAATAAAGGTATGTCGTTTTAGTATTTGATATTTCCGTCAATTTATGTCATTTACGCAGGAGGCATTAAATATCTTACTTCATAATAAAAACGTGATATTTAATGGCATTTCGCGGCAATTGACGCGTTGATGGATCAGAAGGGAAGAACCTTCAATGCAGGGGATTTAACAATCTGGTTATTTTCTGGAACTGATTTCTGAATTTCTGAATTTCTGAATTTTTGCGGTGGTCGAGGAGGGGGGGGGAGGGGGGGAGAGAAATTGAAATAAATAGCGCAAAATAGAGGAAGTGGATGAAGGCCCTCGGGTGGTGGCGAGTTGCATGTTCTCGGATTGCAACGAGTTTCGTTGAAAATAAAAAATAAATTAGAGGAATTTTTCGAATCAAAAAATTTTTTTTCCTTCAATTTTTGAGCAATGATGAGCAATGATGTTGGAGAACCAGAATGGTCGCTGGTCCTCTGGAAAAGTAAAGGGACAAGTGTGATACCAACGAAGGACATACGAATCGACAAATCAGGGAAAATAACAGCGAAGTGGGAGAAAAAATATTGGCCAGTAATTAAAATTTTAAACCAGAGTGGTAAGGCTCACATGAGAATTATATATCTAATATTGAAACAAAAATTAATTAATTAAAATTCATTAATTAAATTTAATCAATTAAATTTAATGAATTAATTAATTACATTGATTTAATTAATTAATTAATCACGTGACATTCTACGTGATCCAGATACGACATACTAATTTTTATACGATTTGACATGATGATTTCGGTTCACGTTTCGCAACCTTATTTTTCTGCCATTTTCATGGTGATTTTTATTATTTTTTTTTTCTTCGTGGGGGCATTCAAGTATTACGTCAGCATACTTAGAGGGTGTGGGGGGTCCAGGATTTCTGAGAGTACGTGTTATCAACATAGGGAATATGCGTGGAATATGCTGACATGGGGGGGGGGGTCAAAATTGTCTGAGAATATGCTGACTTAATACTTCAATGACCCCCGTGGATAAACATTGAAAAATGATTTTTTTAGTTTTTAGCAAAGTGGTGAAAGATGAAAAAAAAAATATTTCAGAGAATTGTGAGGTATTTAGCGTGAGTTCAGTCTAACATGAAACAAAATACAACGAAGAATCATTTTTCAATATTTATAAGGCAATTAATCAGCATCCAGGAGGGGGTCACGTGACGATCAGATTGAGTACGCATCGTTCCGTGTGGGCTCTGATGTTTTTTTTCGCCTTTAATACTGCCAATGTCGTAAATTCTTGGGTGATTTTAGTTTTCATTGTGCAAGCAAAGTGTTATGAAGTGGAGTGAGATAATAGTCCTGGTTCCTGGTGTGCTAGAAAAACTGTAGAACTGGAAATTCTTTCGGCGTGGTATATTTGTGGTTATCACGCATCTCGCTCTTAGCTGCAGCCATCTCTCTAGATGTCACGTGAGTGTGGGGTATGAGTGGCGCCAACTGCGACCCGAATATTAGTAATAGCTCATGTGTTCGGCCGGTATCGTACCGTCAACAGCCAACTTTCATCTACACTCCGTCTCCGGTGTTGTTACCACATAGCCCTAGTCTTGTCTCTCTCTCTCCTGTGCCCCGACGCATCCTCAGTGACAGCTCAATAGACAGCCCCATCCCGCTGGCGCATTCCAGTCCAAGATCAGTGGATTCTCCTATTTCTCTCGTTGATGACCCGCTCTCTGATACTCTCTCAGACTCAGATGTGACACTTTGTGCCTCTCCGTCATCAATCTCTTCATCCCCTCCAACATGGAAACGCAGTTGAACCCCTACATCAACATGTAAGCGTGGTAGGAAGAGGATATCATCACTCCCAAACACTCCTCCTCTTAAAGGCAATAAAAAAGCTATTAAAAGGCGTGCCACAGTCGTTCTCTCCATTGAGACGCCCGAAAAAAAGCGAATCCGTGACTCTCAAAATTCGCTCACTAAATTTGGTTTTAAATTCGAGTCACAAGCCAAATTTTCTCCTGGTTCTTTGAACTTATCTCCCTCCTCTTCAAATTGAGACTCTTTGGGCTCCATCAAAGTCTTCCAAGGTACGTTGGGGGCTTCAAGCATGGGTCCAAAGGCAGATTCTAATGATCCAATCCTGGTGGCTCTCAGGGATATGGAAGATAGGCTAAATGCCAAATCAGATGTTAGGGCCGAGGCTATGAAAAAAGAGATAATTCTCAAAGTTACAGAGGAGGCTAAAAGTGAAATTATTCGTCTTTCTGGTGAGCTTGATGCTAAGATTGCAGAATACAATTCCAAGGATGCGGAAAAATGGACTCTGCTGGAAGAGAGACTGAAAAATATTGAGGCCTCACAAGCCAACAATCTATCCAACCCTGAGGATATCAAGTGCGTAGTCCATAGTCAAGTGTCGGCCGCCGTCGGTGCCTGCCAAGCCGAGTTCATCAATGCTATTGAGGAGAAATTTTCGCAGAAACTGTCCAGTGCTCTGAGTACCCTTGATGCCAACGAAAGGAGAGAGAAGAAATTCAACCTCATCATTCGTGGTTTGGGGGGCTCTTCTGACACATTATGCCAGACGGCACGAGATCTTCTGAATCAAAAATTTCAGGCTATTGACAGCATTGTCAAAGAGAGGCTTTGAGTTGTTAGAATTCATGGAGTTCAATGATTATATCTTACTAAATGGGTGGATTTTGGGTGATTATCCGGGTAGTATCACATACGTTGCGAGAGGTGGAACCAGCACGGTGGACCTGGTCTGGGTCAACTTTCCTCATGCCTTCAGAGCAAAAAGTTTAACTGTGGACATGTCCATCACTCTTTCCGATCACTTCCCTGTTTTTTTTGTTATCTCCATCCCCTCCTCCACTTCTCATCCTCAAGTTTCTGCA
The DNA here is from genome assembly GCF_001412515.2 of Diachasma alloeum. Lineage (NCBI taxonomy): Eukaryota > Metazoa > Arthropoda > Insecta > Hymenoptera > Braconidae > Diachasma > Diachasma alloeum. The sequence continues at coordinate 8,341 of NW_021681804.1, forward strand.
CCCACGACCAAATGGAAAGTGCTTAGATGGAAGTCTGAATTAAAAATTAATTTCCAAAATGCAATGGAGTGGTCGGAGAGTGTCGGGGTCAACTTTCCACTTCTCTCGCCCCAGCAACTTGATGAGATTTTTTGCCAAGCCATCCGCGAGGCTGCGTTGAGTTTGAATATGTACAGTGTGCTCTCTAATGGGCGCAACGATAGGGCTAAGCCAAATAAACCTCGGTATAATTTAGATTGTAAGGAATCGGATTTGAGTGTGATAAAAGCCAAAAATGCTATGATTAACTCTAAATTTGAGGCAGAGGCTCGTGAAAAATTCTGTGATGAACGTAAAAGACATAACAATTTAATTAACTATAAGAAGCAGTTATTCTTTGAGGAGATAAAGAACATGTTTGCTAATGTTTTTGACCCAAAAGCCTTCTGGGGAGTAGTCAAATATGCTCGTGGCTTTCGGGCTGTGGGCTTTGAGGTCTCGCTGACTGACTGGTACGCCTTCTATAAGAATATTTTTCCCCCTAGACCGGAGGAGAGTTATAATTTTTACGGTGTTTTTGATAAAGATTTGGATGGCAAAATTACTGCGGGTGAGATTATGAAATGTTTAAATAAATATAAGTCCGGGAAAGCTGCGGGCAACGACGAGATTTCAAACAATTTCCTGAGGGCTCTCCCTGGGAGCTGGATATTTTTTCTTACAGTTTTTTTCAACAAAATCCTTGTTTCAGAAATTATTTCTCCCTCCTGGGGCGAGGTCCTTATGTCTATGCTGCACAAGGCAGGAGACAAAACGAATCCATCCAACTATCGTGGAATTGCTTTGATTAATTGCGTTGCTAAACTATTTACAATGGTTATTCGAGATCGTCTAGAGGCATGGGTGTCGGAGCGCGGGGTCATTCCGGAGCATCAGGCAGGTTTTGTCAGGAACAGGGGGTGTATTGATAATATCTTTACCCTTTCTTCTGCTATTCAGCTTCAGCTCAGGCTGAGTGGCGGGAAAGTCTACGCTTTATTTGTAGACTTCAAGCGCGCCTTCGATTCTGTCAATCATAAAAATTTATGGCTTCGGCTCTACCAGCTGGGTATTAGCGCAAAATTCATTAGAATCCTCAAGAACATTTATGACCTGGCGTGTCTACGAGTAAGGCAAGGACCGGAGTTCTCTGAGAGCATTGAGATTACGGAAGGCGTAATTACGGTTAATAATTAATTACGGTTAATAATTACGGTTGCCGATGTTGAAGATTTTTGTCTCAGTGGAGGGGCTGGGGGTATCCCTCTTGACGGCCAACGTGACTTGCTGCTCCTTCTATATGCGGATGACCTTATCCTCCTATCAGATAGTGCCATTACTGCCCAACGCAATATCAATATCTTTAAAGAGTACGCGGACCTCAAAGAGCTCACAGTCAACTTAGCTAAAACTCAAATGTTACTTTGCAAGAATGGCCGTAGAGCAACCAGGAACCCTTCTATAAAATTTGGTCTGGATAATATAGTGTTCGTCAAGGAGTATAAATACTTGGGTGTGCACTTCACAAATTCAATATTTGGTCTCCAAACTGCAAAAAAGATTTCACAGAAAGCAAGGATCGCTTGTGGGTCAGTTCTGAAAATTCTTACTAAAATTAAATCCGACTCTTTCCCTAGCAATTTGAAAATTTACGACAGTATTATCACTGCCACGTTGTTATATAGTTCACCTATTTGGGGGCTCAAATATGTTGCGATTCTCGAGGCGACCCAAATTTATTATTTCAAAAAACTATTCAGACTTCCCAGATGTACGCCCAATTATTTGGTCAGATTGGAACTATCAGTTGCCCCGAGTGAAGTGAAGGTGGTCTCTCTGACGCTTGGCTGGATTATTAAAGTTTTGAAGATGGAGGAGTCTAGACTTCCTAGAGTATGCCTCATGAGACATGTGTATGCCTCCACGTGTTTAGACAGATTCCTGAGAATTTGAGCCCCAAGCAGCACAGGACTTACCTGAACTACAACTGGATTTATTTAGTCAATCAAACCCTCAGAAAAATTGGGGCTGAGTACTTATGGGACAACATGTGTGATCGTTTCTGGTCCGACAAGAAAAGTGAGGTCATAGATACTCTCACCATTTATTTAAAAAACGAGGATTTAATCTGTTATCAGAACTCTGCTAGCATTAAGTTTCAGATCCCTAGATCTCTGTCTGATAAAGCAGCACTATATTTGGGCGTGAGGTGTCCGTGGCCCTACATTTGCACAATGATTCGGACCAGACTCGCAACACACAGGTTCCAGTTTTACTCCTTCAAGGGTATATCCCACCAAATAACGCCTTCTGCTGTATGTGACGTTTGTAATAGCAATGAACTTGAGACTGCTTACCACATTTTCATCAATTGCCCTCTGTATAAAACGCACAGAGCTTTTTGGCTGCCCGAACTCAATCGCACTGTCGAGAGCTCTGCTTCTCTTCTTGATTTACAAAATGTGTTGAATGATATGCTCTGTTGTAATAGAAATCCTAAGGGTTGTGACGGAATTTTCGATAATTCCGCCACCTGTACGAGAGTTCACCGTAAGATCGGAAAACTGCGAACTTCCGAGCAAGTAAATTGTAAGGAGAGAGAGTAACGAGGGGGAGTAAATAAATTTTAAGAGAGAGAGAATCGCGTCATATTCCCTCCCCTGAAGGTTAGCACCCCTGTCGAAGGGAGATGCAGCATTCCTAATCTTTAGCTCGAGTCTTGGATATCGATCATCAGAACATCCGGATATCAACATCCGCGGGAGAATGACGTTCGATTCTTTAAAACCAGTAAATTCACGTATCGATCCACGATAAAAACGAGTAAAAATAAAATATTCAGTTGAATTAAAAACAAATAGTTAAATCCTCGATGTTTCGAGGTAATTTCCAGTTTCGTTTCGGATTGAGGGATTTACGGTTAGAGTCATTACGATTTAGGTAAATTTACAGTCATATGTATTTACCGGTTTAATAGATATTTTGTTAGTTTCGCGAATTCTGAGTGGAACGAGTCTCCACCGTGGATCGTGGCCGATAGACTGAGCCTCCCGGTGAGATATCGTATTTCCGTTGAGTGTTAGTTGCTGATCATCGAGGTTGAGCTGAAATGCTCCCGCTCCCTAGCTTACGCATTTCGTGGGGTTATTGGGCTCGCTGGTACGGTTGGAAGGCCCTGTGGGTGAAGTTAGGCCTCTCTCCTGCATGGATTGTCATGGCCCATTTTAGATTTACGGTTTTGTTAGAGGTGATTTCCCAATAACTCCCGGGAGAGTGACAGCTACGAAATATGCACTCACTCAGTGAAAAGTGCATTCGCGTTGATAAAAGGCGAACAACCGCCTATATTTTCCCCTCAATCCGAGTTTCGTTCGTTTCGTTTAGTAAATTCCGGTTAAAATTCAGTTCCAAACAATCTTCAGTCAAAGGAGATAAAGTGCCAGCCACATAAAATTATAACTTATCTTAAGACTCTATATTCGGAGTTTAAATTTGAATTAACATCCCCGGGCGCGAGTTCCCACCGACTGCAGAAGTAACTCTCCAGCGACTGGTTATACGGCGCCTCAGTCGCCCGTCGTCACACGAGAATCTCGGTCGAACGCTGGAGTCAGTCGCAGTTCCGCCATCGTCCAAGTCGCCGCGCTTTTGGAGCAGCGAAGGGAAAGACACCGAGAGGACTCCCCGTGGGACCTGGATTGGAAGAAAAATGGTAAGGGTACCCTCTGACCCCAAGTGCATACTCCCAGAGGGGCAGTAGTGCACATTTTCCCCGGAAATCCATAGGAGGACCATGGGAGGCTAATGCACATGCTACGGCATCACCAAATGACGGCATCGTGCCCTCTCCGAAAACCCCGTATTTGTCGAACGATAAGTGCATCCATGGAGTGGATAATCGGTTCACAAATACTCTCTCTATTCCTGAGAAGTGACTCTGTAGTGATATGGGGGGAAATCATAAATAAAATGGGGTATGCGTGCACGCATGCTCTCCACGTGGTGTGGATGTAGCTGTGGTGCTGTTTTGCATGCTTTTCATTGCTCGGACGGATTGACGCCTCATTTTGGGAGCGCTTTTCGGTCCGTAGCATTTTTCCCTGATATTTTATTTTCATAATACCGATTTCTCGTCGAATAGAAGCTCGTGGGCTCCTTATAATTGAAGCGACGCCACGAGGCTCCTGGTCGAGAGGGAATTCGAGAATGTGAACTGAGGGCACCTTGCGAGTGCCTATTCCATTCCTCGAGTTTTCGCCTTCAGTGAATATTCATCTTCCCGTTAATTCCTCGTCGCTAGCAGTCCTCGTACATGTATAGATCCCCGTGCACGCCATTTCCGGTTGTGCCGAGAGATCATACGCATTTAGGTTTTTCTCCCCCGTTCGCGCAGATATTTCTCTCTCTCAAGGTCCATTCGTTTACTCTCTCTCTCTCGAGAATAAATCGTGGTAAATAAATTTAGAATCTCTATTTATTTTGGGATCGATTTTGAGAAATGAAATAAATCACGAGACAATTTAACATAATCCACGTGTCTCAGATTTAATTAATTTTCCGATCTGGTTTTGAGTAATTTTGGAATATTTCTTTGGGTTGCGCGACACCTTTCCTAAGACCGAGCGACCGATCCAACCCTGCTCTCCGAATTCCTCCGAGCTAGTCGAAATAATTCCGCAACCTCTCCGTTCGATTTTCCCTAGTTATCTTTAAGTCTATTGTCTTCTCGTTGGTTCCCTTTGGCTTCGATTCGCTGATACCGCCGAAACAAAAATCAATTGGCGCCCGATACCAGTTCCTCAATAGAGTAGCTGGCTTCTGGTTTTCCGGTTATGGCGTTTCTATCGTTTCTACCGTTTTCGAGAACTTCAGGGAACATCGAAGTGGAGGAGGCCGAAGGTGACACACTACGGCTACCGTTCAGTCTGGAATTTTCTGCGGGTTTAAGGTTTCGGATCCAATCCGTTCATATTAGTCTACGATGAGAAAAATCGCCGTCACAGGGTATAGTCACCAAGATTCATCATTTTCTTTGTAACCCATGAAACTTCGTCATTTCCACAAAGAATTTTAGTTAACCATTGTAAGAAGATAAGAAAACTCTCTGTTTGCACACACTATGCCCTCCCGACACCTTGTATTATACTATACTAGAATTAATACTGTTATATTCAAATGAAATTAGTCTTCCACACATGTACACTGCAATCTCTCAATTATGAAAATACGCTAATTATGTATGCCCCACTGCCATAGGGCACAGTACCTGGGAGGCAGTTATGTAAATAAATAAATAAAATAAATAAATAATCAGCATCCAGGACGGTAGATCGTCTGATCGTGAGATTGTATGAGAGCGAATATTCATATGAGAGTTCGAGAATATTCTTGAATGAATTACCGCCCTCTACCACTTTGTTAAGTGTATTTAAATAATTTTCAAACATTTATGAATACTAAAAATGAAAAATTTAGTTGGGACGGGGCTCTGTAAGCCTCACGTGACAGGTGTGCTTCCCAAATTAGCTGCAATCATTGCAGAATACAAAAAAAAATATTTTTCATTCAATTTCACCCCGGTCGCATTTTTAAAACCACCACAGCTGGGCATCAAGGTAGACTTCAGTGTCATCTCTCTTCTCATCATTATTTCATGAGAAAGATAATTGGTGGATGTGTGGAAAAATGAAACGTTTTTCATCGACTCAAAATCCTCACAGTACTGTTCATAAACAAAGACATCAAGAATGAAAGTAGATCACAAACGTTGCATTTTGCCCTAGTCTCCCCTACATGGAGAGAAAAGTCCGATAATTTTTGTGGGGAAATTTAGATGATAATTGTGGTGTTGTACTAGAATCGAGGCGCAAGGTAACTGCTGTTATCGTCGATGAATATTTTTCATCACCGAAGCAAAAATTGTTTGATTGACAATCAAAGTTACCAGTTCCAACCATTTTCATCTCAAGATCGATTCACACGTTCCTGTAGATAACAAATAAAGTTATGAAAATATAAGGAGGTGCTTAATGCGAAATGATTATAAATAATTTCTTTTCCACACTAGGGAATCACTTTCATTTTCCCCAATTTGTGAGACTATTAACACGAAGGAAAGGGTTGCGCCTAGTATTTAATTTTGTTCAGTGAGCTTTTTGGCAAAAATTGCTGAACTTTCATGGAAATCTCGTATGAGGAACTCCAATTTTTTCCTCATTTTTCTCTCTATGTGTATTTATAAATTTTTCTCAGTAAATTTTTGGTGTAAGTATAAGGTTCCAGGAACCTTCTAGCTTATTCTGTACTCTCTAACTCGTGCGGCATATCGAAACCGTCTTGAGCCTATCAATGCTGAGAATGCGGCGGTGAATCAATGTTTTTCCAGATGAAAGAGGACACCTAGAGACAATGAGTTTTACCACGGATGGGAAAAAACTGCCAAGGAGAGGGAGACGCCGAAAGGTAAATATCTGTGAACTGGATAAGAGAGCCTATTGGATGAGCCATGCCTGATGACCAGCAAGAAGCCCGCAAGCGCTGGAGATCCCCTCCCAACGAATGATGATGCATTGGATCATGACAGTGAAGATGATGATGATGATAATGATGAAGAACCGTGTGAGTCGAGGGATAACCCAAATGATAATACTAATGCGGAGGATGATGATGGCGATGACGGAGGAGTGGAAACAGGAGGAGAAGATGAGATCACACGGGGGAGAAAAAAAAGGAATGAACCTGAGAAACCTGGGACACCAACTCTAATGGAAACAGAAGGAACAGCAAAACAGAAGAAAAGCAAGGAACAGAGCACTCCTGAGAACATCGAGCTGAGTACCAAATAGACATCAAGAAAATTGAAGATACAGGCCATAATGATGAAGTCAGATAATGAGAGCGAGGAAGAAGGCGGTAAGGGAAGAAAGTCAGCAAAACTTTCAATGTGTATACATTTTTTCGTTTGCCATCTCGTTGACAGTTCACCGCGATTAACGATGATGAAACTGAAGTTTCCAGCAGGAACTTTGAGCTATCAGGCAGGAACTTTCTGTCGAGATGGTACTGCTCCCCACTTTAACTATTGGCACATGGTGCCCCTATCGGAAAATCAGATACTTGTATGAGAAATCGGGAATCCTGATATTTAATAAGTCGTTGGAGGAAAGAATTTTTTTAAAATTAGGATTTTTCCAATCTTAAAAAATTAGAGAGGATCTTTTCAGAATTTGAAAATTTGTTAGTGGATGATTTTTTTAATTCTAGCTAATCTAGAGTTCTGATCGAGGGATCGATGTCATTTACCTTGAGTTGAAAGACTTTTAAAAATTACGGAAGGTATTTTTCGGGTTAGAGAATTCGTTTGTAGTAGATTTTCTCTGTTGCAGTTCCTTTAGGGTCGAAAATTGGCAAAAAAATTGAGGGAATATTTTTAGCGGTGTAAAATTCGTTGATGGTCGATTATATCGATCTAGAGCCTCGATGAAAGATTCGGGTTCATTTCCCATGAGTGGAAAAATCTCAGAAAATTAGGGTAGGTATTTTGAGGGTTTGAAAATCCATTGATGGCTATTTTTCTTTTGTTGCAGCTGATTTAGAGCCCTAATCGAGGGGTCAAGGTCGTGTCTCATGAGCTAAAAAATCCGAAAAGATTAGGAGTGGTTTCTTGGAAAATTAGAAAATTCGTTGGGGGTACATTTTTTCTATTGCAACCTCTTTAGGGGTGTAATGGAACGGTCGAAGTGGTTTTGCATGAATTGCAAAATACCAAAAAATGTACGGATATTTTTTTAAGGTTAGGAAATATGTAGGTAGGTGATTTTTTTTATTGCAACCTATATGGGGTTGTAATCGAGAGATCAAAGTCGTTTCGTAGGGGCTCAAAGAATCACAAAAGAGAGAAGGTATTTTGACGGTTGGAAAATTCACCATTCTTCGTGGTTGATTTTCTTTCTTCTGTTTTTTCTATTTTTCTATTTTTTCTATTGTCGTGGTTGATTTTCTATTTTCTATTTTTTATGTCTCTGTAGGGGTGTAATCAGGAGAGTAAAAGTTGTTTCACATGGGTCTGAAAAAAAAATTTTTCCCTTCAGGTGTATAGTCGAATGAACGAGGTTATTTCGCTTGTACGGGTTGGATGTTATTCAACATCTTCTGCATCATGTGCCAAGAGTCAGAGAGGAAAGCAGTACCGTCTCGTACTTGATAGCCCACAGTTCCTGCAGGAAACTCCCGCTAGTTTCAGTGTCACAATTTCAATAGAATTCTTTTGAGTATTCACTCATATCAAAACCTCGTTCTCACGTCAAGAGTTAAACTTGGTGTAACAATCGACCATACGATCGATCTAAATTCGATATTGTGTCGAGAATGCATGGACTTGCTGCAAACTCAGCTGTGCCCCTTTCAAAACATTAGAATTACTACAAATCGACTAAAAAAATGTACTTTAGACCAGTACCGGAGTACTGCCTGCCAGTACTTACTGGTACTTGGGGTAATTTACTTGTCGAAAGTCTGAAAAATGCTTGTGCCAAATATTTTTCTGAATTTTCACAAATATAAACGCAAGGTCACATCCAAATTACGCAACTTACACGTATTTTTTATTGAATTCTTTTCTCCGTGTATTGATTTGTACTGCAATGATGAGATGTTTATACATGTATCTCGAGTATGTCAAAATGACTCGCGGGATTTTAGTTCTTCAACATCAGCCAATTGCATTTCCAACATCTATAATTGCAGAAATCGAGAGGAAAAGAAAGAAACGCAGCAAGAACGAACCAGAACCAGACTACGATTCGCTTCCTCCACTGCAAACACGGGGATCGAAAGTATATCGAGAAAATAAGTTTGATAAAGTTTCAAATCGATTTTGGCAAAATTATCAATTCTAATTCCTTTTACAGATAGAGATTTTCCCAAAAAGTGATATTTGGATTAAAAGATCCGCTATGCGCACCCTGATGAAAGCTCATATAAACATGCCCAATATTTTCGCGCAGAAATTGATGGAGTTGATCATGGGCGACGATTTAGTCGGGAAAACTGCACAAGGCAATGGCGACAAAGACTCTATTCCGAGAATTTTTTTTATCAATGTGAGGTGTAATTTGAAAGTATAATGTTCCTGTGTGAGATACAAGGGGACAGTCATGAAATTGGAAAGTTTTCATTAGAGTTCAGAACCTATTGAGTACTTTTTGATATAAAAAATGATGCCTACAATCGACTTTACCCCATGTAGGAAAAATGAAGAATATCGTTTTTGAATGAATGGGATGAAATTGATCGTAATCATCATTGTTTCACTCTGGTATGTTCATTCTCTTTAAAAATCGAGTCTTCAACTCAAATTCAAGTCCGGTTTTCGCCTTAAATCCAGTCGACCCTATTCGTCCCGCTGGGACCTTCAGCCGTCAAGTAAATTTCTGGGTTTGAATAAAGTTGATATCAATTCGATAATTTTATTCATTTATTTCAGTCATTCATTTCCTTATCTCAAGTCGACTTGAATTAAGTCGTTCGTTCCGCTTGAATCGAGTTAATCTTGACTCGAACATTCTTCCTTGAAGTGATTCACTTTCTTATCCGCAAACGGAAATTTAAGGACCCAATGCCCCTATTTTTAGATGCAGTCAACAATGTTGTACTCCCAAGTAGAAGGATCGCATTCGGTAATTACAGTCGCATGATGGCTCAACTTTGCTATCGAACGAATAGGCTTACTGGCGTTAAATCTAAGAAAAATGAACAAAAAGCGAATTCTGAATCAGCGAATTTGACGGAGTCCCCGCATGAATTTGAAGAAGCACCAGATGGAGAAATAAAGGTTATACAAGTCGATGTGCACCAGCCACCCCAAAGGGCAAGGAATCCGCAAGCGCAGCGACTCCAGTCCCAGCAATCTCAACCACAACAGTCCACAGTCCCAACCGCAACAGACCAACCACAGCAAACCAAATCCCCGAAAAACAATGAACAACGCACTGGACATGTGAACTATGGTGAGAAGATGAGACAGAAGCACTCACCCACACTTACAATTACCCAAACGAACACTCATCAACACTCACACTCATTAACCGTAGTCTGATCACCATATGCTATCCTGCGACTAATGTCAAAAAAAAACTACGTACCACTGATGATAAGAGAAAGCATAAATAAGAAATTTCGGTTCTCCTGTTATCTATTGGATTTGAACTTTTCATAGCAGAAAGATGAACAAATGTTGAATATCTAGATAATTGGATAATCACTCCTGTTCAAAGAAAGTATACTCAAGTATGGACGATACATTCACTCGAAAGCTCGTCGTGAGTGGCCAGTAAGCGCACTACTGGCCTTATCCGACGATTTGTGAGCGAATGAACCATCCAGACTCGAGAAATTATGTGAATTTTTATGCTTCTTTGACACTCTTAATTCAAACTGCCTTGGTTACGCGAAGAAGACATTGTATCGCTGCATTCAGGTGAAAATACAGTACAAATTTTGCATCTTCGAGCGAGGCAAATTACATGAGTGTGAAACCACGCCTAACGACTCATCGCCCAATACTATCTCCCATAAAATTGTCCGTGAAAGCTGTTCACGCTGTTCATATCTAATCTGAAGATATAGTCCATTACAGCACAAGGCCGCAAATCCCGCTTTCGATTAATGTAAAACTTACACGCTGAGCTGACGGCGAGATCTGTAATCACATTGGTTGAAAAGCAAATTTTTGTCCGCGATATATATCATATATATAATATATATTGCCCCCTCCTCTGACGGCAGTCGCCGTGCGGTTAGAGTGCTAGACTAGCATGCCAGAGATCCGGGTTCGATTCCCGGCGACGGCGGTCAAAATTTGTAGCGCTCTAATCTCACAGTTTCACTGCCGAGCGGTAGTCTCGTCAAAGGGACGACTGTACCCGGGCAGGTTTTTCCCTCAAGGCGAGGTTTTCCCTAGTCCTTCGGAGAATGCGGTACAGGGGGTTAGGGGGTGGGATGGGAACAAATCATAAAGATCCGAAAGGGTATATGAAGAGAAAAATTTTTTTTTATTACCCCCTCCCGAAATGAGGCCCCAAAAAGTGAATCCTTTAAGAATTATAAATTTTAAAGATTGAGTCCCTTAAAAATACGATGTCACTATTCGCATTCACGCCGTGTCTCGTGACTCGTGTCCCGTGTCTCTTGTCTGGACATTTTTATGTAGTGAAAGAATTCCGAACTAGCGGTTCGTGTCTCGTATCTCATGACGCGAAGAAGATCCTAAAAAAGGCCTTAAAATAATCGCCCCCCTCCCCCAAATGAGGCCTCAAAATTTGAGTCTTCCAAAAATAGGGGCCCTAAAAATCCAATCTTGTTATTCGCATTCCCGTCATGTCTCGTGTCTTGCATCTCGTGTCTAGAGTCTCGTGTTTTGTGTCTCGTGTCTGGTGACGCGTGTCTCGTAACTCGTGACTCGTATCCCATGTTTCGTGTGTCGCGGCTCGTCTCTTGTTATTCGTGTCTTGTGTTTCATGCCGCGTATTCCGTGACTTGTGTGTGGGGTTTCGAATGGAGAGAAGGATCTGGTGTCTCGTGTCTCGTGAGTCGTGACACGTCTCTGGGGTTTATGTGGAGTGAAAGATCTCGTTACTAGTAAACCGTGACTTGTGCCTCGCGTCTCTTGTCTCATGTCTAGTGACTCATCTCTCGTAGCTCGTGACTAGTGACTCATGACTCGTCGACATGAGACAGGAGTTACGAGATACGAGTCACGAGACGACGTGAATGCAAATAAGCTCAGGAGTAAAAATGGGACCCCAAAAATGTTCTTCTACAATGAGGGCCTAAAATAAGTTCCTCCAAAAAATGAAACCGAAAAATGATGTGTCAAGCATCACACCTAAAATGAGATCCAAAATACGGCCGAAAATAGAGCCTGAATGTGATACTCGGGGTATCAGGCCCAAAAGTGGTCCTAAAAACAATCCAAAAAATACAATGGGAAAGCCCGAATTTTGAAAGACAATTTAGCAGACTAATTTCCAAATTAATTTCAAAGCCACATTTTGAAGACAATTAAACCAGAAAAATAAGGTCACAGGAATGGGACCCAACAATTGCCCTAAAAATGAGGCCCCAAAAATAAGGCCCAAGGAATGAGGCCCAAACCATGAGGCCCCAAAAATGTGGCCCCAGGAATGAGGCCCAAAAATGAGGCCTCAGGAATGAGGCCGAAACCATGAGGCCCCAAATATGAAGCCCTGAAGAATAAGGCCCTAAAACTCAAGCCCTAAAATGGGACCCTCTAAAATAAGGCCTTAGAAATAGGGCCCCTCCTAGAATGAGCTTTCAAAATAATTGCGCCCCCCAATGAGGCCTCAAAAAAAGAGTCCTGCGAAAATGAGGCCCTTAGAAATACGATGGTGTCGAAGATATGTATGAAGAAAAGGATCACCAGACTCTTCAAACTGAGACCTTAAAATAAGTTCCCTGAAAGTGATACTCGGAGCATCAGGCCCAAAATTAGACTTAAAAACTATCAGGCCCAAAATTTATGCAACAAGGGATCAATCCGAAAAATTCCGTGAAAAAACCCGGATGTTGAAGACAAATTCTGAAGACTAATTTTAAAGATTAATTTTGAAGACAAATTTTGAAGATGAATTTTCGCCTCCCAAAGATCTTTCTACATCGTCTTTGAAAGATTTTTCGAAGACAAACCGCCATCTTCTGAACAATCTTTCTGCGACACAGAAAAAATTTTCCGAATAATCTTCCGACATATTTTTCAAAAGATTTTTGAAAAATGTTCGAAAGATCGGAAAATTTTTACCTGGGTATGGACTGATTAAACCTTGATTGAACCTTGATTATACCCAGACTGAAAACGAATTCGACTTTTGAGAAAAGGCACCAAATAATACCCAAAATTTTGATGACATTTTAATTGACGATAGTGCCATCGAAGAAGTGAATAGTAAATTAAGAATTAAGAAAAGAACCCATTCGGAAGCAAAATGAAAATTCATTAGAAACAATAACTATACTTATTTATTTGAAAACTGCCATTCTCCACTTGTTTTTCAACTGCATCTGGAAACCTACTAGGGCAAACACGATTTTTATATTCAATTTATCATATCTAATTTCATCATATTTTGCGAACAGAAAAACTCGTTTTGAAATTGAGTACCGCGAGAACATTGTTTACGATCTAAGATTATTTTTTTTCTGCATCGATGATTGAACGATTCGCTTGAAAAGAAATGGGTATCTCATCATCGTTCGAATCAAGATCTAGTCGAGGGACCAAATATAAAGACGGTAAGCGAAGTGTGAAAGGGAAGCGTTAGTGTGGAGGGCGTTGAATGAGATGGAAGGATAACGAAACTAGGGCTGAGTATGATGTGCGCGAGAGGCTTGAGCTTTCTGTAGATTTTTTTATTCTGGGGCGAGTAAGTTAAGATCAAAGTAAGATGAGAGGTGAGGCTTAAATTGCACAAAGTGCAGGTGGATTTTTGTTTCAAGTATAAATACACTTTTGAATTATTCCCGAATATCCCGATTTCGCTGCGTAGTACGAGAGATATCGTTCGAGTCCAGTTGGATTTGTAACGAACATGTGGAGATGTTCGTTAGAAACACCAACACGGCCTGATAACAACTTACCCCTGCGACATTAAAGAGGCGATACGTGAGTAAAGAGTTGAGAGAGAGAGAAATTAGGTTTTCCCTCCACGGTGCTGCGATTTTTCTGATTATCAATGGGATAATTGAGTTTATGGCTTCCTGCTATGGCGTGGTGAATTTTTAGAGTTTTAGAATTTTTCAGTTTGGGTATTTAAGATTATATTATATATAATATAAAATATATTATTGAAAATAGATTATATTTTATCGAGATCTGTCAATAATGCGTTTTTGAGGGCCCATAAGTTTATCGCGAAGAAGGGCCAATATTTAGAGTCATCCGATAATTTGTATGGGGTTCACCGTATTGTTAATCTTACGGGTAATCGATTAAGTCCGGTGGAAATACCGACACTCCAAATTAAGTTGGATTTTCCGGGGATTAATTGGTTACTATTTTGTTTTCGATGGAAGCTCGTTTGGAGCAAGTGCAACCCTTGTCTCCGGCAAATTGCCAGGTTGATTTAGAGTATAGTTCAGAAGGGAGTTCGAAATGATAAGTAATTTGATTTTATTGGTCTTTTAACCCCGTGAATCCCTGAGAACCGATCCGTCGGTGAAGCCGAAAACCCTCAGTAATTATCCGAACGTTCATCTCTTCGGCTCAGTCCGGTCAAATGATTAGTTAATTTATTGGTTTCATTTAGTTAAAATGTTAGGATTAATTTTAAAATATTATCGCCACTTACGCCTTTGCATTTCTCGACAAAATTCAGGGTCTTTCGGAGGTCCTCGCGAAAGTAGCCGTGTCCGCACGAATCAAAATAATTTTTGATCGAGCGGTGAGTTCTCATCAGAAGTTGAGTTAGTTGCGTTCTGACCCGCGCCAAATAGTAATTGCAGGTAGCACATGATTATCAGCGATAGTGTCCATTTGGGAATATACCGGTAGTAGATGTGTGAGGCCGTATCTGGCCCAATCCATTTTGGAGAGGTTTAGAAGGGTCTGCCTGAGGGTGTCCCGCGAGTGGGTGGTAGGTGGCTGATTAATCGATTAATTCGCGGTTTTAATTCACGGATTTAATTCGTGGTTTTGATTCGCGGATTTTTTAGTGCAACGCTGTGGGAATGGTTTGTTCACAAAGGGTACCCTGCGAGTGGGTGGTAATTTCATTAGTCGCGAGTGGGTGGTAGGTGGCAGATTGATCGATTAATTCGCGGTTTTAATTCGCGGTTTTAATTCACGGATTTAATTCGTGGTTTTAATTCGCGGATTTTTTAGTGCAACGCTGTGGGAATGGTCTGTTCACGAAGGGTACTCTGCGAGTGGGTGGTAATTTCATTAGTCGCGAGTGGGTGGTAGGTAACAGATTGATGGATTAATTCGCGGTTTTAATTCACGGATTTAATTCGCGGTTTTAATTCGTGGATTTTTTAGTGCAACGCTGTGGGAATGGTCTGTTCACGAAGAGTACCCTGCGAGTGGGTGGTAATTTCATTAGTCGCGAGTGGGTGGTAGGTGGCAGATTGATCGATTAATTCGCGGTTTTAATTCGCGGATTTAAATCGCGGTTTTGATTCGCGGGTTCTTTACTTTAAATACCTGAGGAGGCTCACAATAGTTTGCGGGGTTTACATTTATCAAATTCCTGCGATATCAATGAGTTATCACAGGAAGGGGTTAAAAGTAAGAGAAAAAAAAGGTCATAAAAACTTTCACTCTTTCATGAATTCTAGGAAATGATAAGAAGATTAAGGGGGTCTTAAATCGTGAAATGCTACCTCTACATTTTTCAAATTCCTGAGATATGAATGAGTCATCACAGAACGAGTTTAAAAGCAAGAAGGTCATCAGAACTTTCACTTTTTAATGGATTCCAGGAAATGATGAAAAAATTAAGGGAGGTCATGAATCATCGAATGTCATTTTTACATTTTTCAAATTCCTGAGATATGAACGAGTCATCACAGAAAGGGGTTCAAAGGAAAAAGGTCACAAAAACTTTCATTTTTTTGTGGATTCCAGGAAAACACAATGGAGGATCATAAATCAATCTATATACATGAGCACACAAACGTGAGTCTACTTTTCCATTTGGATGGAAAGCATGCAATTTCTGCACCCAAAAGGAAAGCAGAGTATTTCAACACCGAACCAGCAGAGTGGGAGGATTTGCAGACCCTTGTGCTGGAGGGGAAAGTGGAGCTGAAATACTTGGGTGGACCCTACAATGAGTTCATCCTCAACGATCTGTCGAAGTCACCCGCTGCAGAGGAGCAGATAAAGAAAGCTTAAGCTATCCAAGGATGGGAAGACAAATAAACGAATAATATTTTCATTTAACTTTTTTTTTATTAATGAAAATTACTCACTGGAAAATTTTTTTTACATTGTAATAGTTTCAAAAAAATAGATGAATAAACATTAATTGTAAACAAAAAATGATTTTTTTTCTCATGAATTATTACATTTTACACAATCCTTTATCATAGGGGGTGGGTGATCAATAAAATAACCACCCGGATATTTATGATGCTTCAAACAACGTCTGCATCTTGCAATCTCAGGATCAGCTCTCATAGCATCAGTCAACTTGTATCAAGCCTGATCAATACCGGATGCGGACTTACAAATGAATGTGGCAGATGTGCGNACAAATGAATGTGGCAGATGTGCAATATCTTCGCGATCCATGGAATTCAAATTCTTCAACTTATAGTAAGCCCTGATAGATCGATCGGTTGATCGTACTATTCTTTTCTTCATTATCCAGTTTTTGAGTAGTTGTGCATTTTTTTGAGCACATGCCTTGGGTTCATCCAGGTAACTATGGAAAGGACACGTACGAGTTGGTAAATTTTTGAAAAGAGTGACTGAGGGGCAATCGTCATAGCATTTTTCAATATTGACTACTAGCGGTGCTAGTGCTGGACCGACAATTTTTTCCAACTACACTTTTTTATCTTTACCTTTCACATAAATTTTATTAACATCTTCCCACTCTAGCACTAATTGTTCAATTCTATTGTACGGTCGATTCTCATAGTTCCAAGAAAATCCATGATGATGACGCTGAAGCCACAGATTTACACTTCTATACTTTGCTGGTAAACTGGAGAATGAAAATGGAGGTTCGAAAAACCACACTGTCGGGTCCCAACCTTCAGCATCCAAGACTGTGCAAGCAAACTCTTTCACGATGAATCATTGTACATCCACAAGTAGCTCCATGGTGACTGATACTTTGAGACCCTCAACGATTCAATGTATACGCTTACCCCCATCAATTTTAAACAATTTTTCTCACCCCACCACTTATAGGGTGATAGTTTACTACTCGATAATGCAACGTGAGGCACTAAGCGGCAGTATCCGTGGGAATACTCATTCTCGTTTCAAATTCTAAACAAACATCTACTGGACCAAATTTCAATGATTCATTTTGCTTAGAACCATCAATCACCACCAGTGGTATAATAGTAGAAAATTCTATTTTACTCAATAATGGATTGCTAACTTGCTGATCGTAATATGTGTGACGAGGCGATTCTTTATTTTTATTTGTTTTTATTTTACACTTTGCCCAACTACACACCGCCCCCTAAATACTAAAGTCCCGCCACCGTTGGATACCCCTTCCCTCGATTTTCCCCTCATCACCCCTCTATTCCCGCTACTGGACAACACGAAGACACCAGCCGAAGAAAGACAACAGTTCCAGCCCTACCGGATGATCTGAAGGACCCGTCGCTCCCCCCACAAATCACCCATACATGGGCCTCGGCAACCCACCGCCCGCGACGATCCCAGCGAGACATCCCTGGATTGTGGTCATCGTCACCACTCACCCGTACTGATTGGGCCCGATTGCTCCCGAATTCCAATCCGAAGGACTTCGGCACCTGATGAACCCCCACGAATCGCGAAGGAAAAGAAAAGACCGTCACTCATGTATTAGCTGCCCCATGAGTCGTCACGTGCCCCGAAAGTAAATAGTGAATAGAGTAGAATTCGCCAGGAAGTTATTTGGCGGATAAAAAGAGGACTTTTCATACATCGAGCTCATCCCAGCTCTAGTATTGGTGCCCAGGAAACCCCGAGGTGAAAAGGAGGCTCCCCAGGAAACCGCCCTGGTATTTTGGAGGAGTGCAAGGTGCCGGTGGAATTCCACGTGTTCGCCAGAGTGAAGTCCCATCATGAGTACGAGTTACCCCCCTCATTTTCCCTTTTGTCCCCACAATATTACCCTTCATACCCCCCAACGGTGAGCCTACACTCTTTGTTTCTTCCCCATTTAGTTATTCTTTTTATATTTAGTTGCATTCCCTCGACACAACTAACTTCTCCCCTTTTTCTGCATTAGAGTCACTCCCCTTTTTACGTGTACAAAAGTTGCCTGGCCTTACCCATAACCCTAGATCCAAGTAAAAGGCATTTCAAACGTCTTACGACGATCTAATATGTAAATTAATAGAAATATAGATATTTAGTTAATTTTATCCCTCATTTGTCTTCATTATTTAATTGCCCTAAATCCCCCTTTTAAGAAATAATATTAATTAAATATTGAATGGTCACAAATTGGCGCCCAACGTGGGGCCAGGCGCTAAAAATTGAGCGTATTATTTTTCTCCCCCCCC
>NW_021681804.1:41265-44147 GCF_001412515.2 Diachasma alloeum
ATCTTCAACGATCTGTCGAAGTCACCCGCTGCAGAGGAGCAGATAAAGAAAGCTTAAGCTATCCAAGGATGGGAAGACAAATAAACGAATAATATTTTCATTTAACTTTTTTTTTATTAATGAAAATTACTCACTGGAAAATTTTTTTTACATTGTAATAGTTTCAAAAAAATAGATGAATAAACATTAATTGTAAACAAAAAATGATTTTTTTTCTCATGAATTATTACATTTTACACAATCCTTTATCATAGGGGGTGGGTGATCAATAAAATAACCACCCGGATATTTATGATGCTTCAAACAACGTCTGCATCTTGCAATCTCAGGATCAGCTCTCATAGCATCAGTCAACTTGTATCAAGCCTGATCAATACCGGATGCGGACTTACAAATGAATGTGGCAGATGTGCGATATCTTCGCGATCCATGGAATTCAAATTCTTCAACTTATAGTAAGCCCTGATAGATCGATCGGTTGATCGTACTATTCTTTTCTTCATTATCCAGTTTTTGAGTAGTTGTGCATTTTTTTGAGCACATGCCTTGGGTTCATCCAGGTAACTATGGAAAGGACACGTACGAGTTGGTAAATTTTTGAAAAGAGTGACTGAGGGGCAATCGTCATAGCATTTTTCAATATTGACTACTAGCGGTGCTAGTGCTGGACCGACAATTTTTTCCAACTACACTTTTTTATCTTTACCTTTCACATAAATTTTATTAACATCTTCCCACTCTAGCACTAATTGTTCAATTCTATTGTACGGTCGATTCTCATAGTTCCAAGAAAATCCATGATGATGACGCTGAAGCCACAGATTTACACTTCTATACTTTGCTGGTAAACTGGAGAATGAAAATGGAGGTTCGAAAAACCACACTGTCGGGTCCCAACCTTCAGCATCCAAGACTGTGCAAGCAAACTCTTTCACGATGAATCATTGTACATCCACAAGTAGCTCCATGGTGACTGATACTTTGAGACCCTCAACGATTCAATGTATACGCTTACCCCCATCAATTTTAAACAATTTTTCTCACCCCACCACTTATAGGGTGATAGTTTACTACTCGATAATGCAACGTGAGGCACTAAGCGGCAGTATCCGTGGGAATACTCATTCTCGTTTCAAATTCTAAACAAACATCTACTGGACCAAATTTCAATGATTCATTTTGCTTAGAACCATCAATCACCACCAGTGGTATAATAGTAGAAAATTCTATTTTACTCAATAATGGATTGCTAACTTGCTGATCGTAATATGTGTGACGAGGCGATTCTTTATTTTTATTTGTTTTTATTTTACACTTTGCCCAACTACACACCGNTGTGCAAGCAAACTCTTTCACGATGAATCATTGTACATCCACAAGTAGCTCCATGGTGACTGATACTTTGAGACCCTCAACGATTCAATGTATACGCTTACCCCCATCAATTTTAAACAATTTTTCTCACCCCACCACTTATAGGGTGATAGTTTACTACTCGATAATGCAACGTGAGGCACTAAGCGGCAGTATCCGTGGGAATACTCATTCTCGTTTCAAATTCTAAACAAACATCTACTGGACCAAATTTCAATGATTCATTTTGCTTAGAACCATCAATCACCACCAGTGGTATAATAGTAGAAAATTCTATTTTACTCAATAATGGATTGCTAACTTGCTGATCGTAATATGTGTGACGAGGCGATTCTTTATTTTTATTTGTTTTTATTTTACACTTTGCCCAACTACACACCGCCCCCTAAATACTAAAGTCCCGCCACCGTTGGATACCCCTTCCCTCGATTTTCCCCTCATCACCCCTCTATTCCCGCTACTGGACAACACGAAGACACCAGCCGAAGAAAGACAACAGTTCCAGCCCTACCGGATGATCTGAAGGACCCGTCGCTCCCCCCACAAATCACCCATACATGGGCCTCGGCAACCCACCGCCCGCGACGATCCCAGCGAGACATCCCTGGATTGTGGTCATCGTCACCACTCACCCGTACTGATTGGGCCCGATTGCTCCCGAATTCCAATCCGAAGGACTTCGGCACCTGATGAACCCCCACGAATCGCGAAGGAAAAGAAAAGACCGTCACTCATGTATTAGCTGCCCCATGAGTCGTCACGTGCCCCGAAAGTAAATAGTGAATAGAGTAGAATTCGCCAGGAAGTTATTTGGCGGATAAAAAGAGGACTTTTCATACATCGAGCTCATCCCAGCTCTAGTATTGGTGCCCAGGAAACCCCGAGGTGAAAAGGAGGCTCCCCAGGAAACCGCCCTGGTATTTTGGAGGAGTGCAAGGTGCCGGTGGAATTCCACGTGTTCGCCAGAGTGAAGTCCCATCATGAGTACGAGTTACCCCCCTCATTTTCCCTTTTGTCCCCACAATATTACCCTTCATACCCCCCAACGGTGAGCCTACACTCTTTGTTTCTTCCCCATTTAGTTATTCTTTTTATATTTAGTTGCATTCCCTCGACACAACTAACTTCTCCCCTTTTTCTGCATTAGAGTCACTCCCCTTTTTACGTGTACAAAAGTTGCCTGGCCTTACCCATAACCCTAGATCCAAGTAAAAGGCATTTCAAACGTCTTACGACGATCTAATATGTAAATTAATAGAAATATAGATATTTAGTTAATTTTATCCCTCATTTGTCTTCATTATTTAATTGCCCTAAATCCCCCTTTTAAGAAATAATATTAATTAAATATTGAATGGTCACAAATTGGCGCCCAACGTGGGGCCAGGCGCTAAAAATTGAGCGTATTATTTTTCTCCCCCCCCCCAGTCTTCCCCCCCAAAGTCGCATTCCGTTCCCTTTGTGTGGCTCACTGTTGTGGGTTTGTTTTGATTGCGTAACGCAGTTAC
>NW_021681804.1:44347-45672 GCF_001412515.2 Diachasma alloeum
GTGAATGGGAACACAATTTCGTCATTTACCGAATTTCCGTGCCAGATCGTGTCTCTCTTTTTCTTTCTCCTCCCCCTTTCCCCCTTCCCATTGCCCCTGAAAATGATTCCACCCCTCACCCCCCTCTTGAAGTTAACTTAGAATCCTTCTATCAAATCAATAGTTTTTCGGATTAAGTTAATGGTTTTTCGTTATTATTTTTATTAGGTTTTTTTTTGTGCCTCTTGAAAAGTGGAGTCACATTAAAACATTTCTTTGAAATTATTTTGGAAAATTCTTGCATCACAAACACCCCTACGGAGGTTACGACTCCCTCGACCTCCCCAGGCGCCCGAATTAGTCACTCCCTGCACCGCTTTCTTTGTTTTTGAACATTTTGAAAATTTATAAACGTTAACAAGATGACCCCGAGACCCAACGCCGACCCTATATCTGCCCCCTGGTTTGCCACCCCAATTCTGCCCAGTATACCCGTCCCCTCCCCCTCCACCGAGATTTCCCATTATAGAAAGAAGTTAGAAGATAGATGGGATCAGCTGACCCCTCGCGATCGGATGGTACTTGCCGATACCCTCGGAATTAGTTGTTTGGGGACGCATCAGGAATTGCGAGAGAGGTTTGTACGTTTTGAGATCGTTCAGGAGTACGGTCCCGAATCCGCTCCTTGGAATGACGAGGAGGACGGCATGAAAGTGCCCTTCACGAGAGTAGGGTTCCATATCACCCCAAAAACAGACGGTTCATTTAACCTTCGCCCTAAAGAGAGACTACAGACGGGGCAAACCCTTGGACCATTTCAAGTTACCCCCAGTCAGCCTCGAACTAGTACAGTGGACCTCAGCCCCTCGAAAGCCCTAGAGCCCTCAGTTCCTTCGTATCCTAGTCAGCCCCACCTAGCCACCCTGGCATTTGCCGGACCACCCAACCTACTCCTTGAGCAGACACCCCAGGACCCTACAGAGCAGTGCCCCCAGATTCCCCTGGGACCGAATCAACCCCTCGTTCAAACCCTTGGAAACCCCAGTAGTAGTGAAGCAATGCCCACCGACCCATCAGGTCACCCGGGCAGAGGTAATGATAAAGTTGTGGGATCAGTCGTTGCACATTCCATACAACCACAGAAGGAAAGTAGAGAGAAAATAATTGCCCACGATCTTAAAGGAAAAANCAAATCCCCCCACTCATGTCCCTCAAAATTCCCCAGCCACCCATCCTGGATGAAAACCCTCCCACATGTCCCTCAAAATTCTCCGATCCTCGTCCTAGATCCAATCCACCCACTCATGTCCCTCAAAATTTCCCGATCCCCGTCCTAGATCCAATCC
>NW_021681805.1:0-417 GCF_001412515.2 Diachasma alloeum
TAAGGGATGAAAAAAGGGCAGTTCCACGGAGAATTAAATTCTCCATTAATTAACCCTCTTCCATCCCTTAATCTCGGTAACAAAAAAATATGAACTGCCATGAAACTCAGGGGCCAGTAAGAAAAATAATTTTTTTCGCGGCGCACCCTGACTTTTCACCATTCGCCCGCGAATTAAAAATTCACCTCTCCCCTCCTAATTGAGATTAAGGGATGAAAAAAAAGCAGTACGACGGACAATTAAATTCCCCATCAATCGATCGCCCTTGCATCCCTTAATCTCTCTAGCAAAAAAATACAATCTACGACAAAAATCATGGGCCAGTGAGAAAAATAATTTTCTTCTCGGCGCACAGTGACTTTTCACCTTTCGCCCGCGAATTGAAAATTCACTTCTCCCCTCCTAATTGAGATTAAG
>NW_021681805.1:647-732 GCF_001412515.2 Diachasma alloeum
CAATTCCTCATCAACTGCCCTTTTCTCATCCCTTAATCTCAATTAGGAGGGGAGAGATGAATTTTTAATTACCGGGAGTCACTGT
>NW_021681805.1:983-1406 GCF_001412515.2 Diachasma alloeum
TTTTTTCATCCCTTAATCTCAATTAGGAGGGGAGAGGTGAATTTTTAATTACCGGGAGTCACTGTACGCCGCGAAGCTATTATTTTTCTCAAGGGCCCCTGAGTTTCTGGGCACTTTATATTTTTTTGTTACAGAGATTAAGGGATGAAAGAGGGTTAATTGATGGGGAATTTAATTCTCCGTCGAATCGCCCCTTTTTCATCCCTTAATCTCAATTAGGAGGGGAGAGGGGAATTTTTACTTACCGGGAGTCACTGTACGCCGCGAAGCTATTATTTTTCTCAAGGGCCCCTGAGTTTCTGGGCACTTTATATTTTTTTGTTATCGAGATTAAGGGGTGAAAGAGGGTTCAATGGTGGGAAATTTAATTCTCCGTCGAATCGCCCCTTTTTCATCCCTTAATCTCAATTAGGAGGGGAGAGG
>NW_021681806.1:0-297 GCF_001412515.2 Diachasma alloeum
ATGGAACAGGCGAACAGGACAATCAAGGATTAAACGATCATAAGGGTCAGTAGTGTAGTAATACGGGTTCTGGCACAACGTTTTTGTCGTTGACCTGGTCGTTGGGGCCCAGTAGGGGGGTCAGATGAAAGTGGGTGGGTGGGTGGTTGATTAATTCGCGGGGTCGCGGTTCAATTCTCGGGGTCGCGGTTTAATTCGCGGCTTGATTCGCGGTTTGATTAATTAATTCGCGATTTTTTCCCTCGAAGTGACGAAGGGGTTAATTAATTCGCGGTTTGATTCGCGGTTTGATTAATG
>NW_021681806.1:544-1192 GCF_001412515.2 Diachasma alloeum
CCCGCGAGGGGGTGAGTGAAGGGGTTAATTATTTCGCAACTGTAGAAATCATAGAAAGGGCTCCTCTTCTTCTTCAAACATTGACACCTGACTCCACTTGACAGGTCTGAACTTGAGTTTTCCGGTACTTTCTCGTTTGCCGCCCCCCTTCGTATGAAATTGTTGTTGATAACGATATCAATATGTAAGTATTTATTTTAAAAAATATTTTCCTGTCACATGTCTGAACTTGAGTTTTCCGGTACTTTCTCGTTTGCCGCCCCCCTTCGTATGAAATTGTTGTTGATAACGATATCAATATGTAAGTATTTATTTTAAAAAATATTTTCCTGTCACATGTCTGAACTTGAGTTTTCCGGTACTTTCTCGTTTGCCGCCCCCCTTCGTATGAAATTGTTGTTGATAACGATATCAATATGTAAGTATTTATTTTAAAAAATATTTTCCTGTCACATGTCTGAACTTGAGTTTTCCGGTACTTTCTCGTTTGCCGCCCCCCTTCGTATGAAATTGTTGTTGATAACGATATCAATATGTAAGTATTTATTTTAAAAAATATTTTCCTGTCACATGTCTGAACTTGAGTTTTCCGGTACTTTCCTGTTTGCCGCGCCCATTCGTGGGAAATCATTGTTAATAATGATATCA
>NW_021681806.1:1324-1578 GCF_001412515.2 Diachasma alloeum
TAAAAAATTATTTATTGAACAAAGAAAGGTTTAAGAGTGGGGGATTTATGTATATAAACGAAAAAATTCCCGCACATATCATCAGTTCATCTTGTCACTCTCCATGAAGGACAGCTTCAAACGACGGGAATTAAAGAAACGTTTAGACCTTCTCTTGAAAAACATTCAAAAAGTGAAACAAATTATACAGTACCGAAGTGACATTAAAGTACTCTGCCCCAATCTGCAGAAGACTCGAATTTAAGCTTAATTAT
>NW_021681807.1:0-214 GCF_001412515.2 Diachasma alloeum
AGACTGCGAAGTGTTCAGAAAGGACATGGATCTCCACTCTCCCCCCTTCTCGATTCCGACGCAACTGATCGCTCAACTCTGAAGACTGTTGAGAGTTCAGAGAACACATGAAACCCCCCCACCCCCCCTCGGCCCTTTCCAGAATCCGCCTAATCTGAGCTCTTAATGCTGACGACGGCTCAAAGTTGGGAGGATAGTTGAACCTCCCCCCCCA
>NW_021681807.1:323-1004 GCF_001412515.2 Diachasma alloeum
AAAAAAAATTCAGTAGAAGTTTCAAAAGCACTGTAGAAAGCTTTTGTAAGAGATAATCGAGTTTGAAGTTAACCTAGGTTCTTATGGCAAAAAGTGGTAAAAAAATTCTATAGGCTTAAAAAAAGGTGATAAAATCTGAAACTTTTTGGGTATACCGGCAAAGAATATTCAATTTTTTTGGATTAATTTTTGAAACCATTAGGCAGCTTTTCGATTTTTAGATAAATTATTTCACCCGTCTAGTGACAAAAATTGTCACTCTCGTTCAACGTGGCAATGCGTGGCAACGTGGCAATGGTATGTATTTCCCATGCTCGGCGTGCACAACATGCGCCCTACGGTACCCCTTGCAACGTTGTCAAATTTAGAGAGTTACTGCTAGTGAAAATTCTCTAGCTGGGGGAATACCGATGTTAGCTTAGAGGTACAATTTTTTTCGTAAGCTAAAATGGATTGTAATGCCCTATCATCTTTAACCCTCAAGGCAGTTAAGAGTTCAGAGGACAGATGGACACCCGCCCTCCCCCTCCTCCTCCCAGAAATAAATAAATAAAAAAAATACTGGACTCTTAACTCTGACGGCAAGTAAGAGTTCAGAGAACACCTGTAACCGCCCCCCCCCTTCCCCTCCCCAGTAATAAATAAATAATGATCAACAATAAAAATACTGGACTCTTAACT
>NW_021681807.1:1219-1367 GCF_001412515.2 Diachasma alloeum
AATAAATAATAATCGACAGTAAAAAAACTGAACTCTTTACTCTGACGGCAGGTGAGAGTTCAGAGAACAAATGAAGCCCCCTCACCTCTTCAGAAATAGATAAGAATGATTAACAATAAAAATACTGGACTCTTAACTCTGACGGCAG
>NW_021681808.1:0-360 GCF_001412515.2 Diachasma alloeum
ATTAATTAGGAGAAAAGATACGATTTTTGAATTAGCGGGCGAGTTGTCGAGAGTCACTGCGCCAAAAAACCATTGAGTTTTTCATAGCGCCGCGAATTTCGTCGCAGTTTTTATTTTTTTATTACAGAGATTAAGGAATGAAACGGGGGTTAGAGGATGGAGAATTTAATTCTCCATCGAACAGCATTGGTTTCATTCCTTAATATTAATTAGGAGAAAAGATACGATTTTTGAATTAGCGGGCGAGTTGTCGAGAGTCACTGCGCCGAGAAACCATTAGGTTTTTCATAGCGCCGCGACTTTCGTCGCAGTTTTAATTTTTTCATTACCGAGATTAAGGAATGAAACGGGGGTTAGAGG
>NW_021681808.1:633-902 GCF_001412515.2 Diachasma alloeum
GATGAAACGGGGGTTGATGGATAGGGAATTTAATTCTCCATTCAACAGTCTTTGTTTCATCCCTTAATATTAATTAGTCGGCGAATAAATCAAATGAAAAACATAAAGGAAACACTGAGTAAAAGGCGGACAAAAATCCCCCTCCGAACCTGTCCCTGTCACAGTAGGACTGCTACTACCGAGTTACTCACGCACCCGACTCACATTTACCGACAATTCGACCGGGACGCCGCCTTTCCCGTGGGGTACCAACTAACATTTTTGGAGTC
>NW_021681808.1:1026-1220 GCF_001412515.2 Diachasma alloeum
GAGAGAGAGAGAGAGCAATATCGTTGCGCTCTTTTGTCTCGTAGAATGGTGGGGCGGGCACACACACATATGCTGCATATCACATGGATGTGCGCTCGCTTAAAAATCACTCCCCATTGGCCCACCCTTAATTGCCAATAACTTATTAGGGGTGTGTCTGATCAAAAAGTGCAAGAGGACTTTTCTGCTCAGAA
>NW_021681809.1:0-175 GCF_001412515.2 Diachasma alloeum
ATTAACGAGAATGGTCTTGTAAATTCAAAAAATCAAGTTTATGAAACTTAATTTCCATCAAATATTAGATTATATGGAGTTAAAAAAAACATGGATTTGTATTATATGACTTTTGAAGTCATGTAGAGATGGAAAACATTGATAAAATGATAATTTGTGATTTTTAAGAAAAAAA
>NW_021681809.1:410-2316 GCF_001412515.2 Diachasma alloeum
CGGCTATGCATATTTTGATTGATCTTGATAGAAGATACCATGACGAATATTTTGAAAAAAAAAAAGTCAATCGGACCAGTAGTTTTGGAGATGATGAGCATTACAGTTTTTCACAAAAAGTTTTTGTTTTCTTACAACCATTTTTTCATAAAAATGAAAAATGCCAATTATTATTCGGTTGCCCATGGTTTTATAGCAATATTATGAATTGATTCGACAGATATTGTCGCAAGGAAGATTTTGGCANCTTACAACGATTTTTTCATAAAAATGAAAAATGCCAATTATTATTCGGTTGCCCATGGTTTCATAGCAATATTATGATTTGATTCGACAGATATTGTCGCAAGGAAGATTTTGGCATCAAAAAAATTGAATTCGGTCATGTAGTTTTTGAGATATTGGGCCAAATTGTTTTTGAGAAATTGCTGTATCTCCAAAACTACTGGACCGATTGAGCTGAAACTGCGCCCAGAAATGCTTCAAAGTAATACCAACTATGTGACGAAATTTCAGATTTTTAGCTTCAATTTTTGTCCTTTATTTGTTGTTATTTATGAAAATTTTCGAAAAAATCGACCCACACTTTCGGACACACGTACATACATGGTCCTCAAACTTCGTATTTTTACGTTTCAGACCATTCTACATCATTTCCAAGCAAAATTAGCGAATCGAAAAATCGACCGATTACAAAGCTTCCATTCGGAAGCAAAAATATAAATGGGGCAAAATGGGTCTGTTTGCTTTTTCCCAAATTGACTCTCCCCCCCCTCTCCATCATTAAGAAAAGAATGGGGCAAAATGGGTTTGTTTGTCATCCCCCGCGTTGAATGGGGCAAAATGGGTTTGTTTATCTTTTTCCGACTTGACATCCGTCCCTTCGCTCATAAGAAAAAAAATACAAATGGGGCAAAATGGGTCTGTTTGCTATTTGCCAAATTCACTTCCCGCCCGCGCCCCCTCTCCCTCATTAAGAAAATAATGGGGCAAAATGGGTTTGTTTGTCATCTCCCGAGTTGACACCCCCCCTCCCTTCCGAAATAAAGCCCACAATAATGGATTTCAAAATTCAACAGAAGGAGCAGAATGGGTTCTTGAACCGTTTCCCAAATTAACTCCCCCCCCTACTCCCCCGACCACCTCTCGCTCATCCGGAAAAATACAACAAATGGGGCAAAATGGTTTTGTAAGCAATCCCAAATTCACGGTTCCCCCCTCATGCTGATTAGGAAAAATGGGGTGGAATGGGTTTGTTTGTCGTTTCCCGACTCGACATTCCCCCCGCCGCCCTCTCGCTCATTAAGAAAAAAAATAACAAATGGGGCAAAATGGGTCTGTGAGTCACTTCGCAGATTGACCTCCTCCCCACGCTCATGAGGAAAACAGTGGGGCAAAATGAGTTTGATTGTCATTTCCCGAGTTGACACTCCCCCTCCCCTCGCACTCATTAACAAAGAAACAACAAATGGAGCAAAATGGGCCTGTTACCTATTTCCCAAATTGACCCCCCCCCTGCCCCTGATTATGAAAACCGTGGGGCAAAATGGGTTTGTTTGTCGTTTCCCGACTTGACATCCGTCCCCTCACTCATAAGAAAAGAAAACACAAATGGGGCAAAATGGGTCTGTTTGCTATTTACCAAATTGACTTCCTCCTCTCCCCCTCACGCTCATTAGGAAAACAGTGGGACAAAATGGGTTTGTTTGTCATTTCCCAAGTTCACACCACCCTCCTCCCCCCCATGAAACCCACAATAATGGATTTCAAAATTAAACAGAAAGGACAGAATGGGTTCGCGAGCAATTTTCCGTGTTGACACCCCTCCCCCCTCTCCCTCATTAAAAAAAAACCACAAATGGAGCAAATTGAGCCTGTTAGCTATTTCCCAAATTGACCCCCCCCC
>NW_021681809.1:2563-2727 GCF_001412515.2 Diachasma alloeum
CCCCTGCCCCTGATTATGGAAACCGTGGGGCGGAATGGGTTTGTTTATCATTTCTCGAGTTCACCCCACCCCTTCGCCCGAATTAAACCAAAAATAATCGATTTCAAAATTCAATAGAAGGGGCAGAATGGGTTCGTGAGCAATTTCCCGAATTGACTCCCCCC
>NW_021681810.1:0-489 GCF_001412515.2 Diachasma alloeum
TAGAAAAAAAATCTTGACATTTCCAAAATTTTGAATTGAACCTTTGAAATCTTAATTGAGATTAAGGGATGAAAAAGAAGCAGTTCGACTGAGAATTAAATTCTCCATTAATTAACCCTCTTTCATCTCTTAATCTTTGTAACAAAAAAATAAAAACTGCCCTGAAAGTCAGGGGTCAGTGAGAAAAATAATTTTTTTCACGCCGCACACTGACTTTTCACCATTCGCCCGCGAATTAAAAATTCACCTCTCCCCTCCTAATTGAGATTAAGGGATGAAAAAGAAGCAGTTCGACTGAGAATTAAATTCTCCATTAATTAACCCTCTTTCATCCCTTAATCTGTGTAACAAAAAAATAAAAACTGCCCTGAAAGTCAGGGGTCAGTGAGAAAAATAATTTTTTTCACGCCGCACACTGACTTTTCACCATTCGCCCGCGAATTAAAAATTCACCTCTCCCCTCCTAATTGAGATTAAGGGATGAAAAAA
>NW_021681810.1:776-995 GCF_001412515.2 Diachasma alloeum
ATTTTTTTGTTACAGAGATTAAGGGATGAAAGAGGCTTAATTGATGGGGAATTTAATTCTCCGTCGAATTGCTCTTCTTTCATCCCTTAATCTCAATTACGAGGGGAGAGGTGAATTTTTAATTCGTGAGCGAATGGTGAAAAGTCAGTGTGCGCCGCGAAAGAATTATTTTTCTTACTGGCCCCTGAGTTTCATGGCAGTTTATATTTTTTTGTTACA
>NW_021681810.1:1226-1442 GCF_001412515.2 Diachasma alloeum
AATTTTTAATTACCAGGAGTCACTGTGCACCGCCAAACTATTATTTTTCTCACTGGCCCATGAATTTCATGGCAGTTTATATTTTTTTGTTACAGAGATTAAAAGATGAAAGAGGGTTGATTGATGGGACATTTAATTCTCCGTCGAATTGCCTTTTTTGCTTCCGGAGGGAAGCATTGTTTTTGGTCGATTTTTCGATTCTCTAATTTTGGTTGC
>NW_021681811.1:0-211 GCF_001412515.2 Diachasma alloeum
TTTGGTTCAGTATATTGAATTTTAATTTAATAAAGTTGTGTCAAGTAACTCATTCTTGACGTAACACCAGAATAATTTTCAGGATTCTCTCTAGGATAATTTCCAGAATTTTCTCTCGGACATTTTCCAAGGACATCCTGGAGAATGTACTGGAAAAAATCCTGCAAAATGTCCTGGAGGAAATCATGGAAATTATCCTGGAAAATTTCCT
>NW_021681811.1:326-3236 GCF_001412515.2 Diachasma alloeum
CAGGATTCTCTCTAGGATAATTTCCAGAATTTTCTCTCGGACATTTTCCAAGGAAATCCTGGAGAATGTACTGGAAAAAATCCTGCAAAATGTCCTGGAGGAAATCATGGAAATTATCCTGGAAAATTTCCTAAAGAATATCCTGGAAAATGTCCCTCAGAAAATCCTGGAAATTATCCTAGAAAATGTCCTGGAGGAAATCATGAAAATTATCCTGCAGAACATCTTGGAGAAAATCCTGGAAATTATCCTGGAGATGATCCTGGGAAATANATTATCTCCAGGATAATTTCCAGGATTTTCTCCAGAATAATTTCCAGGATTCTCTCTAGGATAATTTCCAGAATTTTCTCTCGGACATTTTCCAAGGAAATCCTGGAGAATGTACTGGAAAAAATCCTGCAAAATGTCCTGGAGGAAATCATGGAAATTATCCTGGAAAATTTCCTGAAGAATATCCTGGAAAATGTCCCGGAGAAAATCCTGGAAATTATCCTGGAAAATGTCCTGGAGGAAATCATGAAAATTATCCTGCAGAACATCTTGGAGAAAATCCTGGAAATTATCCTGGAGATGATCCTGGGAAATATCCTGGAGAAAATCCTGGAAAATATCCTGGAGAAAATCCTGGAAATTATCCTGGAGATAATCCTGGGAAGTGTCCTGGAGAAAATCCTGGAAAATGTCCTGGAAATTATCCTGGAGATAATCCTGGGAAATGTCCTGGAGAAGGTCCTGGAAATGATCTTGGAGAGAATCCTGGAAAATATACTGGAGGAAATCCTGGAAACCATCCTGCAGAAAATCCTGAAGTATGGTTACTGCAGGAGCAATTATGTTCATCAATGATAATGCTAGAGGTGACGGCTGATTCTGGACCACCACAAAGGACATTATTATCATGATCGGCGAATGTTGTCCCGTCAAAAAAGTCCTGAACCTGACAATAATTCAGTAGCCGTTATCATTTCTTATCATTATCCCGTTATCATTTCCCATTATCCTGTAGAATAATCCCCTGAAATTAACACCTCGAACCCTCCCGATAAGGGTTGAGANGTTCATCAATGATAATGCTAGAGGTGACGGCTGATTCTGGACCACCACAAAGGACATTATCATGATCGGCGAATGTTGTCCCGTCAAAAAAGTCCTGAACCTGACAATACTCCAGTAGCCGTTATCATTTCTTATCGTTTCCCATGACCCTGTAGAATAATCCCCTGAAATTAAAACCTCGCACCCTCCCGATAAGGGTTGAGAAAAAAAATACCCCAAAAATGCATATTTTTCAATCATTTTTCTTACGGCCGTAAGTTCACTCGAAATACGATTAATCTCTCCGCAGCTTCAAGTAACTCAACTTCATCATCAATGACCGTGCCATCTACATTAATGGGAAATGTAGATGGCACTGTATGCATATGGTATTCCTTCTTAACCGACCTAAAGGTTGGTGACAGACGTGCATGCAGACGGTCAAGTTCACGGCATAAGCTCAGTGACAAATACCGCACACTGTTGCCACATATCCTTGCTCCGTCCCCACCCATGCTCGAACGCCATAACCCGTCAACGCTATTGGCTACTTTCAATCTTCAATCATTTAAATTCAAGTCAACTGGGATTTTTTAAAATATTTTTCCGGGATTCCTCACATCTTTATCCATCTACCCCTACGAGGTTTAAAAGTTGTTTTGAAACACCCTGTATGTGCGTTACAAATTGTTTTTTTTTTCGATTTTCTCAATAACCAATCTGTGAAATTCCATGATTTTTTTTTTAAATGTAGACTTCAATAAGGGCTATCGATTGACTTCTTCTAGAATTCAATCAATAGTATAGTTTTCGAGATATTCACATCTTTCGATGTTTTTCTGATANTCCGGGATTCCTCACATCTTTATCCATCTACCCCTACGAGGTTTAAAAGTTGTTTTGAAACACCCTGTATGTGCGTTACAAATTGTTTTTTTTTTCGATTTTCTCAATAACCAATCTGTGAAATTCCATGATTTTTTTTTTAAATGTAGACTTCAATAAGGGCTATCGATTGACCTCTTCTAGAATTCAATCAATAGTATAGTTTTCGAGATATTCACATCTTTCGATGTTTTTCCGACGATTTTTCAAGGATTAGTCATAAAATAATTATTTAAATAGATTAAATGAGGGTTGAAAAATTTGTACCAATGGTATATTGACCGAGTCCAACGCTGGGGGCAATTGCATCATTGGTTCTTGAGTGACAGCTTGATTTCATGGAAAAATATCAATTAAATTAAAGCTACTAATCAGAGTTCAGTCAAGGCTTAGTCAGAATTTATTCGAGGTTTCATCGCGATTAAGTTGGAGCTTAATCAGGGCTCAATGGGTTTCGTGGCCATGTCCGTATGTATTGTAACGTGTTATTTTATTTCGACCGTTCAACGGTGAAATTTACCATCCAGACGAGAAGTCATCACTGCGAAGCGAGAGTCAAAAGGGTTTATTTGGGGTTCTGACTAATGCTTTGTTTTTTGTATTTTTTTTTTCGTTATTGTATCGAGCCACATATAGGGACTTCGGCGGCCTCGGACGTCAGGTCTCCAGGGAGCTGGGAAGGGGGAAACCCCAGAAAGTTGTTATGTGGTAAAAGAGCTGCTTTTATATTTGGATCGAGTTCCCGCGTTGGAGGGATAGCTCGAGTGCAGTTCACCGGCGGCGCCTCTTGTCGGCGGTGACGGGACGAAGGCGGTTATCGGCCGAGATTTGCGAGGCCATTTTTGGATCTCCTCGCCTAACCGGAAGTGATGGCTTAGGCAGTGCGAGAGAAATTATCGGACTGAAGTTAGACGTCCGGTAATGATACGAAATAAAGGGAAAAGGAATTGGATATTTATTCCCTATTTTGGTGACGTTGTCACACAG
>NW_021681811.1:8262-10730 GCF_001412515.2 Diachasma alloeum
ACAGCGTGCGTTTGATACTTTGAAGATTGCACTGTCTGTTGCTCCTGTTTTATCGTGTCCAGATTTTGACGCTCCTTTCGAGTTACATACCGATGCTAGCGCATATGGTTTAGGTGCGGTTTTAGTTCAAAACATCGATGGAGTGGAATATGTGGTTGATTTTGCTAGTCGCACGATGAACTCTGCAGAGAGGAACTATACGGTTTCAGAGAAGGAATGCTTAGCGGTTCTCTGGGGAATTGAACATTTCCGTCGTTATATCGAGGGTTTCCATTTTACCGTAGTTACCGATCACAGTAGTTTGAGATGGTTGAGTAATCTGAAAGATCCCACAGGTCGTTTGAATCGTTGGGCTCTGGGTCTTCAGGGCTATGATTTTGATATCGTTCATAGGAAAGGGGCTTTACATCATGTCCCTGACGCACTTTCTCGTATGTTTGAAAAGGATTTTATGGGTGATGAGGTTCTGAGAGTTGATTCGCTGGATGCAGTCACAGACAGACAGGGGGTGGAGTTATTGTGTCCGACGGCACATGCTCTATCTCGTATGTACGAGGATGAGTTTGTTGATTGCGAAATTCCGGAAGTTGACGTTTTGGATGCCGAAGTTGATGCCGGTATTGATTCCGAAAATGTACAGAGAAAGCGTCTTTGTGTCGCCAGCGGAAATTAGCGACGATTGGTATGTTCGTCGTAAGTCCGAGGTGGAGAAGCATCCAGGCAAGTGGACAGGTTGGAGGGTTGAAGATGATCGGCTTTATCGATTTAAGCCAAATCCGTTAGTCTCGACTGTCCCTGAGGATCTTGATGCGTGGAAGCTCGTACCGCCGCGTGGATATCGTCGTGGAATTATCGCTGAGAATCATGAACCTCCTTCTGCAGGGCATTTGGGTATTGAAAAGACGCATGCGCGAGTTGCGTTGTCGTTTTACTGGCCTGGCATGAGTGAGGATGTTGAGAAATTTGTTCGTGGATGTGAGGTTTGTCAGACTTCGAAGGTCTCTCAACAGAAGCCTGCAGGGTTAATGGGACAGCGTTGCGTGCAGGAGCCTTAGGTTTTTGTCGCTGCGGATATTATGGGTCCGTTCCCTCCATCCAAAGGTGGTTTCAAGTATTTGTTAGTTTGCCAAGACGTCTTTACAAAGATGACTGAAGTACAGGCTATTAAGAAAGCGGATGGTCCCACGATTTTGAGAGCTTTTGAGGATCTGGTTGTACATCGTTATGGTACTCCAGAGATTTTGGAGTACCATACGGGTACGGTACTGAGTTCGCGACTAAACGAATTAAGTTACGTTAGCTCTGGGGATTCAGCATATGCTGACACCACCATATCACGCGCAGGCTAATCCGGTAGAAAGGTTAACCGCGTGTTGAAAAGTATGATAGTTTGTTTTATTGGTCAAGATCATCGGGAATGGGATGAGCATTTGCCCGAATTTAGGTTCGCGTATAATACCGCGTGTCATAGTTCTTTGCATTTGTCGCCAGCTTATTTGAACTTCGGGAGGCAGCCTAGGCCGTCGTTATTTTTTCATAAACTAGCGGAAGGAGATGACCCTGTGGTCGTGCCAGATACGAAACGCTGGGCGAAGCGAATGACTCGGATGGCGGAGTTATATGATTTGAATAAGGCTTTTGTGCAACAAGCGAGACTTTATAACACTCATCATCGGGATGTTCGCTTTAATGTCGGTGACAGACTGAGACGTAAGATTCGACAATTATCGAATGCGGCGAAGGGTCAAGCAGCGAAGCTCTTTCAAAAGTATTCGCTCGAGGTCTTTCGTGTGTCGCGCGTTGTGTCACCTTTAGTTTACGAAGTCTCGAATGATCAGGGTGTCGTGGTGGGTCGTCATCACGTAAAGGATCTCTTAGCGGCACGTGACAATTCGGATGCCGATGTTCATGTGTCGGACGAGGAAGATGAATGATTTTGGATATCGAACCTCGGATTTGAATTTATTTTGGTTATTTCGGATTTCGGTCCTTGTAAAATATTGATTTGTTTTATTTTCGAGATGCTCGGGTTTGCGACTGACGGATTGCGTGTTTCGGTTTTGTTCTAGTAAAATGATTCGTCAATTGGATATTGACCAGTCGCTTTGTTTCGTGACGCTGGATTGACGTCATATGAGTTTTTTTTTCTTCTTTCATTTTTTCTTTTTGAGTATATTTTGGTACTTCGCTTTTGCGGCGATTGGATATCGTCGCTAGCTTATGATTGGGTAATTTTGTATTTTCTTTGGCGAACCCTGTAAAAATAAACGGTCATGACATTGAATTGAGGTTGTGTTGGTCTTATTTGTAGCTAGAGCCACTGATTTCGTTGGGATTTCGGATTTTTGGCAACCGGTGTTGATCAGCTATGTGATGCATTTTAGACTCTGCCGAGCAGGGGGTGAGACTCGTCTGGACCATTGATGTGTTAGTTAGGGTTGAATTTCTGGAATTTTTCCCCGTCTCCG
>NW_021681812.1:0-4830 GCF_001412515.2 Diachasma alloeum
GCAATTTCAGAATTCCCCGGTACTGCGTTATTTTGTCCCTGATTGTCCAGCGTTTGTCTCTCATTCCACAATTTTTAGCCCCCTTGGATAACATTTTTATGATATTCAAATTTTAAATGTCAGGAGAATTATTAAAAAACTTCAGAATTTAGTGGACTTCATTTGTCAGCAAACTTCAGAGGGTCGTGGAGATTTATCATCATGAAATTAACAGCTCTGAAGTTCGTTAATTTTCACAGTTTTTAAGCTTTGAAGACGCGAAAACTGAAATGTTAACGAGTACTAATAATTCTGCAGGGGCAATGGTGAAACATACTAACTTCGGTTTGATATTTTGGTCGATTGTACACTCTTTTTTTTTAAATACTGAGGAAAATTGTCAGAAAACTTTTCGTCAACTTTGAAAAGAGACATACATTCACGCGTGGGTACATATGCGCTATGGACACCGGGCTCAAGGGGTTAAGAAATGCTCAATGAGAGCTTTAATATCAGATCTATACGAAAATAGCAATTACTAAAAATGATGAAATCAGTAGCGAAGTCGAAAACCGGTATAAGTCGATGTTGACTATTGACCAGTTTTCCATATAGTTTTCCATGTATACTATTGGCCAGTTTTCCATAAATATCTTGGAATCTAAGGGAAATAGCGAAATTTTGGTAATTACCATTTTGGAGCGTTGAATTTGCTCGATAAAAAAGTTTGTGACAAAAATTTGGCTATGCCCCTTAGATTTTGAGATATTCATTGAAAACTGGGCAATAGTCAAAATCGACTTATACCGGTTTACCACTTCACTACTGAAATTACAGGCGACTATTGTTCCGAATTCTAAATCTATTCAAAATTCAATTGCACAACGCGGTATGCACAACTCATAAAAGAATAATTTTTCTTGAAAAGTCAAGGTTAATAAATAATTTTATGAACGCTTTGACCGTCAATTAAAATCGAATAGATTTTAGTGTAGATTAAAGGGTGGAATTTGTTTTAGAACAATGAAACAATCATTGTACACTCTTTTTTCACTACTGAGGAAAATTGGCAGAAAACTTTTCGTCAACTTTGAAAAGGGACATACATTCACGCGTGGATTCATATGTGGTATGGACACCGGGCTCAAGGGGTTAAGAAATGCTCAGTGAGAGCCTTATCATTAGATCTATACGGAAATAGCAATTACTAAAAATTATGAAATTACAGGCGACTATCATTTCGAATTCTGAATCTATTCAAAATTCAATTGCACGGTGTGCACAACTCATAAAAAAATAATTTTTCTTGAAAGGTCAAGTTGACTAAAAAATTTCATGAACGGTTTGTTCAAACCGTTCATGAAAAAATTCAAACAAAAAAAAATAGGCTGAAAGTTTCATAAGGTCTCAGTGAACTAATGTACAGTTGACCACTAAAGTTCGTGAACAGCCTGAACTTGCATTCTGTTTACAAACTTTAGTGCTCGACTGTACAATATGGATATTGTAATCGAGAAGGAACAAAGTTACATTTCTTCGAATTAACCCTAGTCTAGTCACCAAACGCAACCCGGCGACTTTGCTCACCTCCGCGGAGATTCGTCGCCGTGTTATTTAGGCTTTAGTAGTGATGCCGCGAGGCACTTTACGAGACAACTTTGGAGAGATGATCTCGGCCTCAGAGAAGATGGACATCTTTGTTGACGTCTGTCTCGAAATACCCACTATCGACTCCTCTCGTGATGACTCTGAGTCAATTGATCTCATCTCGGTCTCAAGTTTTTCGTGTTTTTTAATGTAAAATCTCGGTTTTTATCTCGGTTTGTCTCGTCTCGGTTTTCTGCATATAAAAAACGCGAAAAACTGGAAACCGAGATGAGATAAATCGACTCGAAGTTATCAGATACTGAGTATTTCACGACTGAGACAAGATGAAAAATTTCCGTGTTCACTGAGACCGAAACAATCCCTCCAAAGTATAGTCTCGTGATTTCTCGTGAAATGTCTAACGGCATCACTAGGCTTTAGCGTTGCCGAATTCACTCTACAATGCCTTCACTCTGCAATGTCACTCTTCATTTCACATGGGAAAAAAAATCACCTGTCCGAAATAATTTGTTTTCTTTAGGAATTTTGGAAAATATGTGGTTCTAAAAACTACTAGAATTTTTTAGGCACTTCAATTGACAAATTCATTTTTTTCTGAATTTTTCCCGTTAGCCCGTCAATTGTAATTAAAGAAAAATGACGCGCGACGGGGTTTCCCTCATAGAGTGACCAATCTAGGGTTAACTATTTTTTCTCAAGTGAACAAATCAGTTGGTTCGACCACTGGACACGCTCAAATACTGGACGATTCACCGTAATATTATGAGGAAGGAAAAATCATCGATCAACACATCAATTTATGTAATTTTTTCCGGGTATGGAGTGAGTCAATGTTCGGGGCAACGACCGATTTCATCCCATTGTTAGTGAGGAAATTTTCTTAATTTCTTGTCAATAAAGAACGCGGGTCCCCTTTCCGGTTTTTTGGTTCTAATTTTTTGTTTACAACGGAACAGATCTTTTTGGTTGGGAGGGTTCATTTAAAAACTAGATCTTTATAATTTTCGAGTCATAAAAAAGTCGAAAGGATGAAGAGGTAATTTTCCTACATGTGCTGCCAGAATGTACAAGCAGCTTAGGCATTTCTCAGTTTTATCTTTACTAAAAAATTGCACCATTCTTGTAAAATAGCCCAAAAAATGTTTCTGAAAGAATCGACAATATATTTTAAATATTACAAGGATATTTTTTTTGCCTATTTTACATGCACTGATAGAATGATTAATTTATTCCAAACGAGATTCGTTAACTATTAACGAATGGTAGAGTTGAATATGACCAAATGAATATTCGTTAATAGTTAACGAATGGTTCACTTGAATGTGCGAAAGTCAAGTCAAACAAGGCTCCTCAAATATACATTCATTAACTATTAACGAATGAACATTTGGTGAGACCGAATAGACCCTAACCTCCACCAGAAATCTATTCGTTAACAATAACTAATCCGTTCTATCAGTGTGAATAGCGCAAATTTTTACACTAAACAAAACGAAATTAGCTGTGTAAGAGCCGAATTTCAGAAAACTAATTCGTAATTGTTATTGTAGACATTTTTTCAAAAATTTTGAAATTTGAAATTTTCTCGAAAACAATTCCCAAAAATTTCAAGCATGTTTTCCACGCCAATTTTTGAGATATGCATCGTCAAAAATTAAAAACACCAAAATTGAATGTTTAACAATGCATATCTCAAAAATTGACGTGAAAAAAATTCTTGAAATTTTGGGAATTATTTTTGAATGCGCTCAACAATATGTGATCCAAATTTGCGTCTTTAATGGATTGGAAAAATTTCTCCAGATATAAGCCACTAAGCCACCTTAAGCGGTTTTCCCCAAAATGAAGAATATATTGAATCTAATCCCTTTAGTTTGGAATTTCAAGGTAAAACGGTGTAATTTTCCGTTATTATCTCAAAATTATATTTCCCTTGAACCACAAATACCATCCAATTTAGACTTTTCTCCTCTTCAAAAGATACTTCAAAGAATGAAATTAGATATCCGTTTACCGTTATGTGAAATAAATCATAACGAAATTCATTTTTTCGATTTAATTAATTTTCTAGATTTTTCACCGCTCCGCTGGAAGGCTCCATTACAGAATTCATTTCTTAATTATCTATTGGATATAATGAGAAGGGGATAATTTTATTCTTTGGCATTGTAACAAAGGAATGAGGAATGAGAAAGGTAAGAAATCGGGTCAAAATTTTGGTCTCAAGAGGATTTTTCAAGTGAAAATGGAAATTAACGTTTTATCTCGAAATGCAAGACAAAATGGATTGGATTCAACATCTTTTACACTTTTTGATATGCCCCGCCATGTACACAGAGAGGAATTCATTAAAAAAACTCTCGTGCTTGTACTGAAAAAAATCTCAATCCACGGGCTATGAAACATTCTAGTGCGGGGAAGTTAAAATTTCTAGCAATTTCTGATAAAATTTTCGGGAATTTCTGTGATTATTTTTGGTAATCGGATCTGGCCTTTCCTGGGCCAATCAGAGTTCAGTATTCAATAACATGAAGTACTTCCCAATTAAAATTACAGCGGTTATTTCCCCCTCTTTTGATAATTTCCCTGTAGCTTTTGATAATTTCCCTCTAGCTCTGCAATTGTTTCTCTAACCAAATAACTCTCAAATATTATCCTGTGGAGTGAAAGAAAGTCATCAAGAAAGTCAAAATGAGTCGGTTTGGGAAGGATCCGATTACCAAAAATAATCCGTCGAATACCACTCGACCTCCAAAATTAATCGAACATTTCCCTCATGTTTTCCTGCGTATCAACGATCGGGATAAGTTTTGCACAAAAATCTCTCGCGCTGCGCGCTTGTGATTTTAATCTGGAAGACTTCTCCCTCTCGTTGCTATGCAACAAAACAATCGGGAAATATTGGATAATTTTGGAGGTCTCGTGGTATTCCTACTGACGATTTCCTCAATTCTGATTTTGACCAATTAGAGTGCAGTATTCGGAGTCACGTGACGCGTTTTACATTGATAATTTCCCCGGCTGCAGGGATTTTTTCTCTCTAAATTTCAATTCTATTTGAATTTATTTAATGCCTAAAGGTGGTTAGGCGGCGTGCTGAGTTGAATGTGGAGTGAGAATCTCCGTGGTTCCCGGTAGCTTAGTCGGTAAGAGTGCCCGGCGCGTAACTGGGAGACCCGGGTTCGAATCCCGGCTGGGCGAATCGGAATTTTTTCTCTCTAAATTTCAATTCTATTTGAATTT
>NW_021681812.1:5959-10323 GCF_001412515.2 Diachasma alloeum
TTAATTGCCCTCGTCAGTAGGCACTTTGGAGTAGTCTCAAAAGTCAAGTGAGATAAGAGGCCCGAGTCCTCATGATAATCCGACAACCCTCAGCCCCGGGATCCGTCAGTGCCAGGAGGAAAGAGGTGGAACCGGCTGTGGATGGGTGAAGAGGACCAGCTTGATTGGATGGCTCAATTGAAATGCGAGTTTAATTGGGGTCGTGCTGCCGTTATTCTCGTTACCACCCTCGTTACTCGGGAATTCATTTGCCCATCCTTTTCCCGCATACTCCGAACCACTCATCGATTTCATTGTACAGAAGAGGCGATAGAACTTTGTGCACAGCGTCCAGACGCTTGCAAAATTCAGGTGACCATTCACCATTTGCGCCTACAGTTTTGAATAGCCCGAGTGAGTGACTCGACCCACTTTTCTCACAAGTATGAAATTCACCTCATTGTCGGGATACGTGACTCAGTGGTTCGGTTAGCATGAATTTTCACACCCACTTGCGGTGAGGGAATTTTTTTTTACTCTGCACTCAACAGAATTCGTATAACCGAGGGAAAAGAAGGGAAAATTACTGCTCGCTCGTTTCCAGAGAGAATTGAATTTTTTTCGAGTGTCTTATTAGGTCAATGATCCGTCCGCTTGTTCATAGCTGACGCAGTTACCCTCGCGAAATTGTGGAGGAGGGTGGTGGATGAAAGGGGCACAGAGACCAGAACAGAATGAGAGACACGTCGACTCGCTGATACTTACGATTCCAAAGCTCTCTCTCCCTTGTTACATTACGTATCCGCTTGACGATCCTCGAATGCGTGGCAATACATTTGTGCAGACACATTTATACCTGAGTAGAGCCTCGAGAGACATTGTCTCAATTCTTTCTTCTGGAGAAGTTCAGCTGAAAAAAATACCCCCGAGTGCTCGTCTGGGTGCTTTCTATGTAACGAGTTGCGGACTTTTTACTCAGCCCGAGTGCTTTTTTTTTGTCGAATAACAAAAAGCCACATACTCATTAGTTTTTTTATTTTTATCCACTAAAGATTTTCCGTCATTATGTACGTTTGTGTATGTTTGTGTTTATTTTTAAAATCCATATAATACCTCGGGTTTTATCAACACGTCTGGGCACAAAGTGAATAGAATTCCGATACCACCGGAGGCTGTTTTCGTGGCAATGTGCGGTTTGAAAATTGACGCAGTCAACCCTATATTCATCCAAACCACCCCGTCCCTTGCCGTCGGTTCAGTGTTGATGATCGTGAAATTTATTTCATCCTCCATCGACTACACATATTCCTATCGTCAGGGAAACCGCAATAACCGGTAAACTCTCGGGCTACCCACGGATTGTCACATATCGTGTTCGTCGAAACTGCTTTCCCTCTCCCTCTCACTACAATTTCCATCGATCACCGAAATATCGCACAAGCCATTTAGATTCCCACAATTTCGATATGTATACGAGGTAGCGTTCCTAGCAATGGGGTTACAATTAAACCGGCTAATTCACTCGGTAACGCAGATACTGGTTTAATTGCTTTCATTCGATGCTCAGACCGATTTCCAATCTATTCAAATGAATTCAGGTGAAAAAAGCTGAGCTTTTACTGGGGAGGAAAAATGGTGGATTCCAATTACGAGATTGAGGGTATCTAACGAGTGTTGTTCGATAATTTGTTAAGGTATAACAAATTATGGTAACATTTGACACGAATTTTAATCATAATTAATCAAGAATTGAATTTTGGGCAAATTTAGGATTATGAACAGAATTTGTCTGCCATTTTTTCAAACCCTCTTCACGGAGAGAAATTTTTTAGAAAAATTCTAGTACTATTAAGGTAAAATTTCTTGATATTTCTGGTAAAATTTCTGGGGATTTCTGTGAAATTTTCCCAGGAATACGGAGAAAAATTCACGTTTTCCCCAACAAAATTTCTAGTGCCGGTACT
The DNA here is from genome assembly GCF_001412515.2 of Diachasma alloeum. Classification (NCBI taxonomy): domain Eukaryota; kingdom Metazoa; phylum Arthropoda; class Insecta; order Hymenoptera; family Braconidae; genus Diachasma; species Diachasma alloeum. The sequence continues at coordinate 7,903 of NW_021681812.1, forward strand.
GGAATTTTTTCTTGGCCGTCACTTTGCGCCTCTTCTCCCGTGCTAGCACTAGAATTTTTCTAAAAAATTTATCTCCCTATTCACTGTACCTAAACAAAATTCTACTGGGTTTTTGCGGTCGCTCGCTCCCGTTGCGTGTGGGCCAGAGTGGATGTGACCCATGACCGGTGGAACGAATTCCCATTTTTTTGTTTACTAGAACAAAAGCAAATGTTGAAATTTCCATCCGGATAACGAGGAAACGGCTGAACGATTTTGCTCAGGGTCCAATAAAAATCAAACGATATGTCCACTGTTAGAAATTTTCGTCTCAATTTTCCGTGCCAAATTCCGGAGATTTTTATCGTGTTCAAGTTCCACTGAAATTTCAAGAAATCTTGTCACTGAAAAATCAAATATTCCATTGATTTTCTGTTCAAATGATCTGGAAATCAATAAAATACTTGATTTTTCAAAGTAATTAAAGAAAAGTATTAATTTGAGATCATAAATCTCAAAATTAAACATTTTTTTTTGTGGGTGAAAGTCCATACTGAATTGCAGTGGCGGGTTACGATTATTCGACTGCAGTATAACTGTTTGGAAATGTCTCCAGAGTTGGCAAAGAGAGGATTTTCATTATGCCCAAGTCGTCATCAAATTGAAAACTATTGACCCAGAGAAATTCAAATTATTGACCAATGTAGATTTTCAAACTGACCAAATGATCACGGAAAAAAAATATCCTCGAATCGGGTATATAATAGGGGAGGAGAGGGAAAACGGACCGGGAGGGTAAAACGGACCGTAGGGCGAAACGGATCCCTAGGGCAAAATGGACAACTGACAGAAAATGTGATTTTTGTTTTTTTTTCTTTCCTTCCAATCAGGAACACTGAATGTGTTGAATTAAAAGTGAGTTTCTTGGATCGTAACCGTCATAGGGGTTTTATAGACAACAAGTGTCGTTGAACCGCAATTTGATCAGATTTACTAATCATCTCAAATCACAAATGACTTGGAATTTTTGTTTTTGCTTCCATTCGGAAAAAAAAATTATCAATTTCCTGTCAGTGGTCTGTTTTGCCCTAGGGGTCCGTTTTGCCCTACCCTCCCCTATTCCGAAATCCGGGATCTTATATTCTGGCATCCGGAATAACATTGAGGATAAAATATGTGTGTAATACATTTTATCCTCAATGTTATTTCGGATTCCGGAAAATTATTCTGGAATCGAGAATTGAATATTTCGGATCCCGGATTCCAGAATACAGATATTCCTGATTCCGGAATATTATATATCCAATTCGAGAATTTTTTTTCCGTGATCCATACCATTATATTCTACATCTCCGCGGGATCATTATCAACAGCAAAGACTGCTAATAAATATGGTTAAACTTCATGAAAACTATAACCAGATAAAATATAAAATCGTGTGGATAAAACATGAACTGGGGGTTCGATAATGACCCCATTGCCCTCGATTTGGTCTCCTCACCGAAAGCTGACTCACTTCCAAACTTTCTCATCTCATCATACTCTAATTTCTTTGTTCTTATTCAGCACGCTCTCACTCGCACCTACACGTGTTCTCCGTACCCTTTGTCCCACATAATAATCCTTTGGTCCGTCACCTAGGCGACACGCATCACCCAAAGTCTCCATCTAGCATAAACATTGTTTTTGTCTGAATGGCCACTCACTCAAAATATTTCTGACGCAGGCTAGAACTTTTTTGCCCTCCTGACCCTAATTCAAAGTGACAGTTTCTATGGTTTTGACTGTCAAATTGCTAATTTCTCAATGGAATTCAGGGGAATTCAATTATTTTAAAGGTGAACGATATTTTAGTTCGTCTACATTGTTAGAAATTTTTCGTCACTTGACTGACAGCTGCAAACGACTTCTCCATTTCGTCAATTCATCGACGTTTTTTGTTAAGATCCAATCACTCGAAAGATTTCTTATCTTGAAAATTGAACAAAATAGAGATTTTCCAATAGATCTGAAATTTCCGAACTAATAATGAAAATTTCGCATTCAATTGAATTTTTAATTAATTAAAAATCTACAACAATAGTTGCGTAACTATGCGTAACCTGCGGAAATTGTCACTGTCTCATGGACATAAAAATTGGAACTTCATTGAGTATTCCAGAAATCAAGAGATTCGTCAATTGCAACATACGCGAAAATTTCATTTAATTAATGACGTAATGATCCCAGTTGTGAGTGTGGATATGATGAGAAGAATTTTTATCATGTAGTATACACGGAGAGAAATATTCAATAAAAATTACGTATCTTTTCCGTAATTCCGGAGCGAAATGTGGTTTTAGGAAATTTTACGGAACTGTCACGGAATTTTTCCAGAGCGTTTCGTAATTTTTATCTGAATCTCTTGTGAAAAATTATGATACCGTCACTTAAATTTTCTGA
>NW_021681812.1:11697-14228 GCF_001412515.2 Diachasma alloeum
GAAAATTTGGGGGGTGAGAGGTGTGCATTGAGAATTCACAATCAAAAAAATAGAATCGGTGAGTTTTTCAAAGATATTTCCGAAACTAAGAGACAGCGAATTTTTACTGAAAAATTGCGGAAGGGTGAGGGTTGTATATCGAGAATTCAATAAAACCTCCCTCTTCCCCAAATTTTCAGTAAAAATTCACTATCTCCCTTAGTTTTGGAGATATTTTTAAAAAAGTCGCGGACTCATTTTTTCTGGTTGTGAATTCTCAATGCACCATACCCCCCTGCCACCATCTCGCCTCCCGAAAATTTTCGCTACCTCCCTTAGTTTCGGAGATATTTTGGAAAAACTCACCGACTCTTGTTTTTGGTTGTCAGTTCTCAATTCACAACCCCTCCTCCCCCTCTCTGCAAAATGCTTCCTCCAAAAATGAAAGAAATTCTCTAGATTTTAGAAAATATTTTGTTCTAAACCAAGTCTATTTAGTAACAGAGCTAGAAAAAAATCGTTTAAAATTAATCATCAAAATGGGGATGAAAACTTAGAAAAAAGTTCTCGATTTTAGAAAACTGAAGGTTAGAAACCGCAGTTTCTAAAATTTAGAAACATTTTTCTAAAGCCAATCCACGTTTTCTATCTGTGTATTCTGAACCATGTTTCGAGGGAATTTGAAACTTCTTCAGATTATGATAATTAACAATCGTGAATTCATGGGCGCATGATCATTCGACGCATAAAGGAATTATATTCCTCATCCTCTCAATGACTAGGAGGATATTCTAATTTCTGTAATGAGAAATGAGTAAAATTGGAGGAAACTTTTTCACAAAGATGGAAATATCAAACTGCAAACAAAATATAAAATTGGATATACGACCTTTTCGATTTAGGTGAGACATTTTTCTAACTTCATCAAAAGTAAAAGGTCGTTTCTGCACTGATAACTAAACTCGAGATATTTTAATTTTTTGGGTTCACTTTGATCGGTTTCCTAAAAGCAAAAGGTCGTATATGCTGGCGGATACGACCTTTTGTAGGAAAAGGCCATTTTTGGCATATATGACTTTTTGCTTTTAAACACGCGATATGGCAAGGAAAATAAATAAATAGTATAGCAATGTCCTCTGTTGCAGGAACACAGATCTAGCCTATATGTTAAGCTCCACGATATGGTTTTCCCCCATACAATATTGAAATATTTTTTGCGAAACCCGACGTGTATACTCTTCGACTAATTTTTGGTTTGTAAGATAAATATATAAGGGAAAGGAAACAAAATTAACTGTAACCAATTTGTTAAATACGATAAAGCCTAAATAAAGGAGTTTTCGTTACAAAAAGGAAAACAATTAATGACGTAGGGTCATTAGAGCTTCAAAATTGTCGGGTATTTACCGAAAAATTTTAGCCAACAAAATTAATCTGTGAGAGCAAATCAATTTTTACCCGGAGTTTACTCGACTGAAAGATTTTTTTTTAATATGGCAATCATCTCAGAAAATGGTAAAAAATTCAAAATCTTCAAATAGAAATTTCACGAGTAATTGGCAATTCAATAAATTCAATCTCAAACACTCTTGCCTCTACCGAATCCCTCTGATCTGATTGTTGTCTTATTGGTGTCACACGTCCGGTCACTTATTCATCGTGAACTTTTTTCTTTTGTTTTTTTCATCCGCTTATTCCTTTCTGTAAAAACACGTACGCTCTGCACAAACACCGCATCTCTGTACCAAAATTTTGGTGGGATTTTCATTTACCACTTCCACATGTATACAAGAATAAATTCCAATGAATTTTTAGTTGGAAGTGAAACGAGTGAAAAAAATTTTTTTTTTAATTGAAAAAAAAAAGTTGAGGAAAAATTTTACTCAACAAAGTTAAACAATGAGAGGCAATCAATTTTTACCCGGAGTTTACTCGACTGAAAGATATTTTTTTTTATATAGCAATCATCACAGAAAATGGTAAACATTTCAAAATCTTTAAATGGAAATTTCACGAGTAATTGGCAATTCAATAAATCCAATCTCAAACACTCTTGCCTCTACCGAATCCCTCTGATCTGATTGTTGTCTTATTGGTGTCACACGTCCGGTCACTTATTCATCGTGAACTTTTTTCTTTTGTTTTTTTCATCCGCTTATTCCTTTCTGTAAAAACACGTACGCTCTGCACAAATACCGCATTTCAGTACCAAAATTTTGGTGGGATTTTCATTTACCACTTCCACATGTATACAAGAATAAATTCCAATGAATTTTTAGTTGGAAGTGAAACAAGTAAAAAACACGTTTCCCTACAGGCGAAAAAATTTCGATCGTCCTATTTACCGGGCTGAATGTATCTCAGGATTTTTCTTTAATAATCCCGGAGAATTTCATTGTGTGAAAATAATGGAGACGTTTCTCATTTATTTAAATCCCAATCTGACATGAATATGAAATTTTACTGGAGGAAGAAGTCAAGATTATTAATGGAATTCTGTCTACCTCGAAATATCCTCAATGACCCACCTGAATTCATATCGCTTGTTGCAC
>NW_021681813.1:0-16216 GCF_001412515.2 Diachasma alloeum
GTGCACCATGTTGTGGACTATTAGAGGACTGTGGGAGATTTGTCTCTTGTTCATCATTTTGGAGCTGTATGTGCCTTGATTTGGCTGATCCAGTTTGCTGTTGAGTATCATCAGTATCCATCAGATTCCCTCCAAGCTGATGGGCTGAATTAATCTGCGTCCCTAGAAGGGACGCAGCACCGCTGTTGGTACTTAATTCTGGCTGTAGGGGTATCTGATTTTGTGGAAGAAGATTTGTCTGTTGAGAATAGGCACCAGGTTCGGGTGGATGATTTTGTACGGAGGGATTTTTGGTTTCAACATGTGTCGGTTGATTTGCCGAAATCCTCCCGCCAGCGGTTGTCTGTTGAATCCCCATGCAGGTGAGGGAATTGATTGGAGGCTGTTGTGATGATGAATTGGACTGTTCTCGGTGGCCAGGAAGGTCTGCTATGCTCCGCAGGTTTGTTGATTGTGATGCATTTTTTGATCGTGAAGAAGCTTCGACGTTTATGGCACTGCCATTTTGACCCTCTGTCAGTGTCGGTGAAGATAGAGCGACTTGAACCTGATGCTGGAGGCCCTCTGCTTCTGAGGGTTCACCAGCGGAATTTGAATAATCCCTAATTTTGAGAGGCTCATTATTATTCTTGTGAAGTAACGCATCATCGAATTCGGCTGGTGTTGTACTGGCAGATTCGGGAATCCTGTTGGCGTGAGAAGGATCAGCCACAGTCTGTTCTTCATCAGAAAGTTGATCAGTTGGATCTGGCAACTCCTTGTGGGCTGATGACTGCGATGATTCCTTCACCTGAAATAAAATATAACAAGAGTGAATATACATTCCTCCTTAACTGATAGTGTCAGTTATTTCGTTCCATAATATCATAGGCAAAGAGAGCATCATGCAGCTCTTCCAGGATATATAATATCTATGTATTCGCTCCTAGAAAAGGCCTAGGTGCCAGTGGGTTTAAACTTTCATGAAATTCACATGGTTCTAAGACATAAAACTGAGGAAATAATCGTTCAAACTTCAATCGTTGACTAAATTATTTGAATACATCGAAACTCTATCGGAGTAGAATTGGGGAAAAATGAGGAGGTTATAGCATGGTAAAAAAATTGGAGGTTTTTTGTATTCGAAACGCTGGGAAATGTCTTTTATATCATCTACAACGTACTTGATTGTCTAATTCACGAAGAGCCTGAGTGACTGACAATCACTGATGCTTTTGTTTCTGAGTTGATTCCATGGTATAAAGGTCTATATACGGGTCTGATTAGGATAGCATGAGGAGGAAAACAATCTCCGACGTTCAATTTCAAGATTCATGGATTTTGTTAACGGGATACTATGGTAATTGAGGAGAAACAACGAAGGTGGCAGGAGTGAGGCTTGATAGTTTAATGTATTTGTGTGATTATTCGGTATTAATAGACTTGAGGCTTCATGGAGCACTTGGGGATTGAGGACAACACTGAAATAGTCATTTAGATTAATTATTTGATGAGTAAAAAGAATTTAGAGAATTGGTGACAATGGCAGTGAGGAACATCGGTAAATATTGTCCTCAGAGGTCCAATAGTAAAAAGAATGAGTCTCGAATTGAATGAGAATCGAATGTGTTCGGCGAAATGCGCGCGACTTTCAAACAAGGCATCTTTGTAACCTCAAATAAGAGAACAGCACCGTGCCATTTACATCAGTCTGAGCCCGAAATGTTGATTATATCGATAAAATTAACAGCACATGAGTTGAAAATGGCACTAAGTGCTCGGCAAAAAGTGCTCGGTGACAAGTGCTCGGTGAAAAGTGCTCGGCGAAAAGTGCTCGGCACAAAGTGCTCGGCAAAAAGTGCTCAGTGAAAAGTGCTCGGCAAAAAGTGCTCAGCGAAAAGTGCTCGGCACAAAGTGCTCGGCGAAAAGTGCTCGGCAAAAAGTGGTCGGCGAAAAGTGTTCTGCAAAAAGTGCTCGGTGAAAAATGCTCGGCACAAAGTGCTCGGAAAAAAGTGCTCAGTGAAAAGTGTTCGGCAAAAAGTGCTCACCGAAAACTGCTCGGCACAAAGTGCTCAGCGAAAAGTGCTCGGCACAAAGTGCTCGGCGAAAAGTGCTCGGCACAAAGTGCTCAGCGAAAAGTGCTCGGCACAAAGTGCTCAGCGAAAAGTGCTCGGCGATAAGTCCTCGGCACAAAGTGCTCAGCGAAAAGTGCTCGGCGAAAAGTGCTCGACGAAACGTGCTCGGCAAAAAGTTCTCGACAAAAAGTGCTCGGTGAAAAGTGCTCGGCAATAAGTGCTCGACACAAAGTCTCGATTATCAATAATGAATTGAAAATAAAACCAAGTCGAAAATGACAGATAAGAAAAGGCACCGAATGAGCATCAACGACGCGGCCGCTTGCGGCCGCGGAGGCGCTAGTAACGTTAAATTCTTGAAACAGCCCGTGTCCGTGCATTCAGCGAAGCGATGATGTCAATATTGCTTCCGAATGGAAGCCTTATAATCGATCGATTTTATGATTTTCTAATCTTGTCTGGAAATGATGTAGGATGTCATAAAACGTCGAGAAATGATGTTTTTAGAAAATGTCTGTATGTATGGCTGTATGTATGTGCGGATTTTTGGGAATTGTTTGATAAATCTTCTCACAAAAAGGACTAAAGTGATAGCTAAAAAGCTGAAATTTTGTGTAATAACGGGTATTGGTTGGATGCTTTTCTGTGCCAAAGTTCAGCTCAATCGGTCGATTAGTTTTCGAGATATAGCTATTTTCAGAAAATCTTTTTTCCCCAATATCTAATGAACTACTGAACAGAATCGATTTTTTTTTACCAAAATATTCCTTATGATAATATCTATCGAATCACCGCGAAATATTCCTACCTTCCGGGGGAAACTTGGATAGTAATTGGCCTTTTCCATTTTTGTGGTCAAATCCTTGTTCGCACGATAACTCTAAAAAAATGGAGATAGCCAGTTCGACCTCGCATTTAAATTGTAGCTTTTATGATTTTAACGGTCGGTATTGAGTCTGGGCCTAATCGGTTGGATAGTTTCGGAGATATTCATGTTTTTCGTTAAAAGTGTTTGATTGAATATCTCAAAAACTATCTCACCGATTTCAATTTTTTTTTTTCAAAATACTCATGACGATGTCTTCTATTTGATGCAATCAAAATATACATACCCTCCGATGAAAAGTTATCGAGATATCGCGATTTATCTATTTTCTTTACTTGAAATTTGCTTTCGGGGAGTTTAATGTGGCGAAAGATTGAAGAAAGGACTTCAAACTTTGGTCACCAGTTGGAATTTTCAAGTTACATTTCCGTGGAAAATTCCAACTTGATCATTGTACTAGTTCCTTAAATACAATGATTTGAATAAAAAAAACAAACATTGAATTTTTATAAATTCCATTCGGAAGCTTACTACCAATGGAATTGGTAGGAACAGAAGGAAAAATAGACCAATCGTAACATTTACCGAACACATCCAACGAGCACCATACAACCAGTGGCATGCAACCAGTCGCACGCTACGGCGGCCGGCTTGTTCTACCGTATATGACTATGTTGGTCAATAATACAATTCTTTTGTGAACAAAATTTATTTAAAAAACAAGCTTTTCATCCCCGGCGTGGCCCAGGAAATTGTTATTTCACAATTTTCCTACAGAAAACCCGTCAACATTCTCAAATTTTCTTTAAAAAAATGGAAATTTCCTCAATTCTCTCAGAAAACTCTTGAATGTTCTATAATTGTCTAGGAAACCAATGAGTTTTCTTTTTTTTGAGAAAATCCTGAATATCCTCAAATTTTCTAGAAATTTCTCTTCTAAAGAAAAGTCCTGTGATGTTGTTTTCCAAACCTAGTAGTTTCAGAGATATTCGCCGAATAATTTATGATATTTTTCAGGGATTAAGAATGGGTTTCCAAAGTTTTATTTAAATATCTTGAGAAGGACGCGGCTTAGGGGGAAATGTCAGTAAACATTTTTTTATAGAGAATATCATAAGCTATAAAAAAGGTTTTGTCATGTTTTCCTTTGAACCCAGTCGTTTCTGAGATATTTGGGGAATAATGTAGAGGAGGTGGGTTCCAGAAGAATTTCGAGATTTTTTTGGGAATATCTTGGGGAGGAAGCGGTTTCGGGAAAATGTCAAATCACATTTTTTCTTGAAAATTTCACGCCTTACAAAAAAGGTCTGTTTGAAATTCAGCTATTCAAACTAGTCAAACGGTCACCGGGCTCACCGAAAATCTCGAGTAACTTCGGGACCCTTCGGGGTCACATTCAGCTACGAAGAAAATCCCCGAAAAAGTCAGTAGTATCGCTCTAGCCACCGAGAGAGTCACTCTAATCACAGTACTGTATCGCCGTAACCGCTCAATCGAGTACATCACCGGAGTACATTAACGCGATACATTTGAGTCTGGCGCTTTGTATAGCATCTCTATTTAATTCAATTCAATTATCAATTAATTCCGAGTTAACTATCAATTATTTTGAGTCAATCATCAAGTTCAATATCGAGAGAATCTCAAGTGCATTTCATTTTTCAAACCATCATTTTTATTGACTTTGTCGAGTAACTCAATAGTGTAACATTATTAATTTATCAAGACGCGTGAGTTATTCCACAATAAAGTACATCAACAGTGTGGTTTTATAATTCCGCGTGTTTTAATTTTCCACCTCCTTTCACAATCCCACTTTTCCCCAACCGGCATCTCAATTTAGCTTCAATCTCAAACAAATGGTCCTTCGAGCTGGATAGGGAAAAAGTGCGTGAGAGTGAGTGGAACATTCTAGAATAAAAGGGACGCCTCGTGTGTAACGGACTGTCGGGTTCCACACGAGCAAATCTATGGAAAAGTCAAGACAATCAACAGTGCAGAGTGTTGTGCCTAGTGTTTACAGTTGAAGTTCGGTATGGTAAACACCGGTAGTGACATTTCGACCTCTAGTGCTGTGTAACTTCGGAAAACCTCGGTCTCCGTCGGGACTAGCCGAGGCCCAAGCCGCACGCGCACCACCAAAACCAATAGGCAGTTGGAATAGTGCCCTCACCTAATAACGTGCCCTACCTTATCGACAGTGGGCATCAAGTCAACATCAGTCGGTATCTACTTACTATCGATAAGTTACCTCACCCAGAGCAGAGACGACCACCATGTCAGACGCGGAGTTAGGAGATAATCACCGTATGCATGAACGCACTGAGGAGATAATCAAGCGAAATTGAGCCAATTATCCAGATAACTGAGCATCCATCTCAAGCGCACTTCAGTGAAGAAATTACACCGCCGTTTCCTGACGCGACTCCCATTCACCAACAAGAACATAAACACACTGTAGCCGAGATGAGAACTGCAATAGGCGAACTCAGAGACTCAGAATTTCCAAACAAATAAACTGGACTTCAAGGTAATTCCCCCAATGATATTTATCAAGAATTGTTGCAGTTAGCCGAGAACATTAGCGGTCTTACAGTCGAGGAGTTGGACGGCCAGGAGAAAATTATTAAAGGAGAATGGAATGAATTTCTCATCATCCAACACAAAACTCAGCGAGAACCTCCTGCCAACTCATCAACATATTATTCAGAGCACTTTAGCGGCAACCCTACGCAGTCTACTCCCATCCTGGACTCTACTCAACAGACGAGCATCAAACGGAATGTGTCTGATATGGGAGCGACAGGGGAATTATCCACAGTTCAAAATTCCAAATACAGCAGATCTACTTCAAGGTCAATAACTTGGACGAGATTCATCAAGAACTGTTGCTATCAGCAGAGAATATCAATAGCCTTACCATCGAAGAATTAGAAGGCCAGAAGAAACTCATCGAAGCGGGATGGAGAGAGCTGCTCAACCTCCAAGAGAAATTCATCGAGAATTTACTTCCGACTCATGAGTATATCACCGAGACTACCTATCAGAGAGCTGCAAAAAGACTCAAATTAGTTGAGAAGTATCGGGTTATATAATCCCGACCTTCTATAGGAATCATCAGGAGATTGTCAACACCATCAACGAGCTAAGGGAATCCAGAGACTCCAGGATTGAGAGATAAGTATCATATTCCATTTATCAATACTTTGGCAAGTGATACGTCTCTCACCCTGTGTTTCTCCCCTTAGCAATCAATCAACTACGAGCTTGGCGGCGACTGAAGGAATTTACGCCTCCTCCGAGTCGACGGAAGGCTCCTAGAGAACAGCATCAGCAACAGTGAACCTCAATCGATGAGAAAGCTCATTAATCGGAAACAGATGAAAAACAAGACAACTTATCGGGAGATCCAAAGTCAGCAGTTCAACAATGAGGATAGATTCATCCAATAGCTACCTCCAACTCAGAGTATATCATCAAGAGTATCAATAGTAGTGCTCAACATCCAAAACTTCAGCCATCATCGACCCTAGCATCGAGAGAGGGACTTTCAGAAACCACTAGAGGAGAGGTCAAGCGTCACTTTCTCATTTTACGATCAAATCTTGGTAAGTGATACGGCCTCATCTTCTGTGTTTCTCCCCTCAGCAAAATCCACACCAAGAGCAGTCACATCGAAGTTGACGACAACTGAGGGAATTTACACCTTCAAGTCGACAGAAGGCTCATCAGAAGGAGGAACATCACCGGCAAGTTAGATGCATACTAGGAAGATGCGCGATCTCCAGAGTATCAATGATCTGCGCTATCAACAATAGTTCAAGTAAGAGCATAGCCAACAAAGAGAGTGTCGATTAGAACCGGAGCTCTAATCGATTAATCATCAAGAGAATATCATCAACAACAGAAGAGTCATCACCAAAGAGTTCACTTATCTATAGTATCTACGATCATCAACAGAGAGGATGGCCGATCGACCTCTAGATTTCAAGGTCAACGATCGGGAACAATCATCAAAGATCTGCAACGACTGAGCTTCAGCGTCAAGATCATCAATCAACAGTTCTCATCAATAATCAGAGATCAGCACTATACAAACTCTGCAACTAGCTGATCGAAATTATCAAATACCTGGTCCAAGAGACAATCATCATAGGGGCTAACAGCCAAGGCGGATCATCAAAGAGGTTGTCAAGTCCAGAACTTCTCAAATAAAAGATTGGCGCCAACACACAACCATTGATTGAATAACTGTAAGACACAATCAATTGCAAAGTTGCTCGCTAAGGATTCCCAAGTTCACTAAAGGAATCCATGAACGAGCAGTCAATAGAGCTTCACCCAAGACCTAGGACCAGGACCAATCAACTCAAGTAACAGAGCGATCACCAGATGAACTCAAGTGTGAGATACACAGAAAGTCCACACACACCAGAGACGAAACTGGGCGCTACATCGTCAGATTCCCTCTACGGACCTCACCAACAGCGCTCGGAGAGTCTAAATTCAAGGCCTCACGTCAACTCCAGTCAGTTGCACGTCGTCTCCAGACAGACGAATCATATTCCCAGCTCTACAGAGAATTCATCAACGAGTAAGAGGTACTGGGACACATGCGCAAAGCACCAGAAGGAACAGAACCCGTCACAGCATAGTATCCACCGCATCAGGGGTCTGAGAGACAAGCAATCAGCACGGAACTGAGGGTCACCAGTAATAACCTCAGTTCGACTCATCATAGAACAAAAACGACAGTCATCAATAGTAATCCAAAGCAGAGATATCCTACAGAGAAAGGTCGTTATCGGCTCACCCAGGTACAGCAGAGCCCGCGCCTGAGAGCCACTCAATAAATACTCAATAATAGCTGAGATTTGCTAAGGAAACGAAATCCCGAACCAAGCAATCGGCAAGCTCAAGAGAACATCAACAAGCAGACATCACCACAGATTGAGAGAATTTAAGACACTCTCAAGCCTTCAGAGAACATCGAGAGAGCATCAGCGCAGCAAGTCTTCAACTCAAAACCCGGGATTGCAGGGAGCAACTGGATTCAGAGGTAAGGTATCATTTTCTCTATTTATCAATTTGGCAAATGATACCGCCCTCATCCATTGTTTCTTTCCCGAGGTACATCAACACCACCAGAGGAAATCATCAAAGAATTGATCATCCAGTTCGAGGAGCCTATCACCAAAGTGCTCGGATTGTATTGGCATCAATCGTCCGATACATTTCGATTTAAATCAAAGCAGTTTGAGTCAGCGACAGTCACCAAGAGAGTAGTAGCATCAGAAATTGCTCAACTGTTTGATCCATTGGGATTCATCGCTCCAATAATCACCCGAGGCAAGATAATTATTCAAGATCTATGGAGACCTAAGCTTACTTGGGACGAGCCACTTCCAGACGAGTATGAAAACCAGTGGACGAGCTTCAGAGAGAACCTCCACAAGTTAGAGCAAGTCTCAGTGCCAAGGCAGCTGAGACTCTCATCGGAGATATGCAGCATCCAGATCCACGGGTTTGCAGATGCTTCAACAGCAGCAATGGGCGCAATGGTGTACATTCGCACCAAGCAGATCGACGAGCCAGCATCGACAGTATTGTCCTGGCTTGGATCAAGAGCCACCCATCAAGATGGAAGGATTTCGTCCAAAATAGAGTCATCAAAATCCAGGAATCTCTTCCAAACGCTATTATGAGACACATCAGCGGTAAAGAAAACCCAGCTGACTGTGTATCCAGAGAACTCTCACCAAAGGAACTAACAGAACATCAGCTATGGTGGTCAGGTCCTGAATGGATAAATCAGGAACCTGAAAGCTGGCAGTCATCACCACCCGACACTCAGCAGAAGCATAAATAGAAGCGAGGCCATCTCTATCACATCAGACAACCATCAAAGTCAACGCCTTGGTAGAGCTTCTCAACAGATACTCAAGACTATCCAAGGTCCTCCAAGTAACAGCTACCCTGAACCGAGCCATCGACAGGTTCAGAAGACAGCCAGTTCCTCAAACGCCTGTCCTCACACCTAGAGAACTCAACGAAGCCAGGCTGTTCTGGGTAAAAATAACACAATATCAATATATGCATCTGTTCATAGACTTCTCGAGAGAGACTATCAACTACCACGGAGTCATCCGTTAGCAAAGCTGACTCCAACGCTAGACAATGAGAGCATCATCAGGCTAGGTGGCCGCCTCAAGAATTCTCAATTAGCCCGTGACGAAATTCATCCAATTATTCATTCTCATCAGTCTCGTCTCACAACGATTGGTCATCGAAGAAGCTCACCAAAGAGCTCTCCACAGAGGGACTCAACTCATCTTAGCCTATACTCGCCAGAAGTATTGGATCATCGGTGGGAGAGGCACAGTGAGAGCATAAATCCTACGCTGTCCTATCTGCATTAGACACCGAAGAAGACAGGCCCAGCACCTAATGGGCCTGCTGTAAGAAGATCACCTGCACGAGCTTTTCTCTACATGGGAGCGGACTATGCNTACATTTCGATTGAAATCAAAGCAGTTTGAGTCAGCGACAGTCACCAAGAGAGTAGTACCATCAGAAATTGCTCAACTGTTTCTGAGCGATGAATCCCAATGGATCAAAATCCATTGGGATTCATCGCTCCAATAATCACCCGAGGCAAGATAATTATTTAAGATCTATGGAGACCTAAGCTCACTTGGGACGAGCCACTTCCAGACGAGTATGAAAACCAGTGGACGAGCTTCAGAGAGAACCTCCACAAGTTAGAGCAAGTCTCAGTGCCAAGGCAGCTGAGACTCTCATCGTAGATATGCAGCATCCAGATCCACGGGTTTGCAGATGCTTCAACAGCAGCAATGGGCGCAATGGTGTACATTCGCACCAAGCAGATCGACGAGCCAGCATCGACAGTATTGTCCTGGCTTGGATCAAGAGCCACCCATCAAGATGGAAGGATTTCGTCCAAAATAGAGTCATCAAAATCCAGGAATCTCTTCCAAACGCTATTATGAGACACATCAGCGGTAAAGAAAACCCAGCTGACTGTGTATCCAGAGAACTCTCACCAAAGGAACTAACAGAACATCAGCTATGGTGGTCAGGTCCTGAATGGATAAATCAGGAACCTGAAAGCTGGCAGTCATCACCACCCGACACTCAGCAGAAGCATAAATAGAAGCGAGGCCATCTCTATCACATCAGACAACCATCAAAGTCAACGCCTTGGTAGAGCTTCTCAACAGATACTCAAGACTATCCAAGGTCCTCCAAGTAACAGCTACCCTGAACCGAGCCATCGACAGGTTCAGAAGACAACCAGTTCCTCAAACGCCTGTCCTCATACCTAGAGAACTCAACGAAGCCAGGCTGTTCTGGGTAAAAATAACACAATATCAATATATGCATCTGTTCATAGACTTCTCGAGAGAGACTATCAACTACCACGGAGTCATCCGTTAGCAAAGCTGACTCCAACGCCAGACAATGAGAGCATCATCAGGCTAGGTGGCCGCCTCAAGAATTCTCAATTAGTGACGAAATTCATCCAATTATTCATTCTCATCAGTCTCGTCTCACAACGATTGGTCATCGAAGAAGCTCACCAAAGAGCTCTCCACAGAGAGACTCAACTCATCTTAGCCTATACTCGCCAGAAGTATTGGATCATCGGTGGGAGAGGCACAGTGAGAGCATAAATCCTACGCTGTTCTATCAGCATTAGACACCGAAGAAGACAGGCCCAGCACCTAATGGGCCTGCTGTAAGAAGATCACCTGCACGAGCTTTTCTCTACATGGGAGCGGACTATGCCGGTCCCTTCCCCATTCTCAAATGGCGACCCACAAATGTCCAACCATCTATTGTTCATATCACAGTATTTGTGTGTTTCAATACATCAGCAGTCCATTTAGAGCTCGTTTCCAGGCAAACAACACAGGCTTTCATCGGAGCTTATAAGAGATTCACCGAGAGGAGAGGTATCCCCGAGGTTATGTACAGCAACAACGCCACTACGTTCGTTGGAGCCTCAGGAATACTCAACAAACTGTACAATCAAGAGTCCAGAGAGAATCAACAGATCCAAGCTGCCCTCGCCACAAATGGGACTCAATGTAACTTCTCACCACCGAGAGCACCCCATTTCGGAGGAAAGTGGGAAGCAGCTGTTAAATCCACTAAGTATCACCTCAAAGGAGTACTTGGGCGGTCGACATTCACCTACGAGGAACTCAACAGTATCCTGACCCAGATAGAGGCCTGCTTAAACTCCAAGTCAATCACGCCAACGCACAGCAATTATGGAATACCATCAGGTATTGTAGTTGCACAGATTGTTCACCGAGGGTTTCCCCAACGGCCGTAAGGGAACCTTCAACGAGCAGCTGATCGAGCATCACCAAAAGTTCAGGGACCAGAAAGTATGCAAATTCAATGCAATCAAATGCATACAAAATTCAGACGCTATCTCCACAGATGATCAAGGTTAATGTTTTGTCTGTGTCAACTGCGAGGCACAGGAAAAACCAGAAATCAAGAAAGCATCA
This sequence comes from Diachasma alloeum, assembly GCF_001412515.2. Classification (NCBI taxonomy): domain Eukaryota; kingdom Metazoa; phylum Arthropoda; class Insecta; order Hymenoptera; family Braconidae; genus Diachasma; species Diachasma alloeum. Next base: position 11,424 of record NW_021681813.1, read on the forward strand.
GAATTTCCAGAAGCCTCTCCAGCATCCTATCTACCGCAGAACAGGCCCTGGGAGATATCATCAATCCGAGCTGTGAGTCGTATTAAATGACTTCAGCCCTAAATTATCAACAGTACATCAGCAATCAGCCCTAAATTATCACCAGTACACGAACAATCAGGAGAAGAAATCTATCGAACAATCAGGAGAAGAAAACTATCGAGAAGACGATCCAGAGCCAATCAACGAGTAACCAGCAAAGTAAGCAGCGGAGAAATTCAACGCACAATTCATCATCCCGATGATGAATGGCCCCCGGGATGTTTGAAATTCAGCTATTCAAACTAGTCAAACGCTCACCGGGCTCAACGAAAATCTCGAGTAACTTCGGGACCCTTCAGGGTCACATTCAGCTACGAAGAAAATCCCCGAAAAAGTCAGTAGTATCGCTCTAGCCACCGAGAGAGTCACTCTAATCACAGTACTGTATCGCCGTAACCGCTCAATCGAGTACATCACCGGAGTACATCAACGCGATACATTTGAGTCTGGCGCTTTGTATAGCGTCTCTATTTAATTCAATTCAATTATCAATTAATTCCGAGTTAACTATCAATTATTTTGAGTCAATCATCAAGTTCAATATCGAGAGAATCTCAAGTGCAGTGCATTTTTCAAACCATCATTTTTATTGACTTTGTCGAGCAACTCAATAGTGTAACATTATTAATTTATCAAGACGCGTGGGTTATTCCACAATAAAGTACATCAACAGTGTGGTTTTATAATTCCGCGTGTTTTAATTTTCCACCTCCTTTCACGATCCCACTTTTCCCCAACCGGCATCTCAATTTAGCTTCAATCTCGAACAAGGTCTTTTGACATTTTCCCCTAAAAATTACTCGTTCCGAAAATAAACTCATAATTATGTTCCATCCCTACACTATCTATTCCAGATGAAACGTGAAGTTTTGTTTCAATCTCAAAATTTGCATTAAAAAAAAAATTACAACAGCAACAACGAACAGACTTCCCATCATTAATCATTATCTAGCCTAATCCGTAAACTTTTCTCAGAAAGAGAAATTCTCAAATCTCAAAATCCCAAAATTGCCCTAAAACCATTCAATTGGCAGTGATGACGTAACTATCAGCGAAATATATAAAAATAATATCGAAAAACCTTCATGTGTGGCATGTATGTACGTAGCATGACGCTAATAACTATTTTTGTATGGTCAACATCTCAACTATTGTTTTTAGAATTGAAAAAAAATGGGATTGGGTGATTGAGAACCTCCGAACGGTTCAGTCCACCCCCTTCCCCTCCTGCCGCCACCCGCCATTTTCTGCTGTTCATGCAATTATCTCTGAAACTAGAGATTAAACAATAAAATGACGAAAGTTTGTAGCTGAAAACATTCTCTATAGAAACTGTTTTTTTCAACGATTTTTATCCCAAATCCACTCATTTTGGGGATAATTCCATAATTGATGTTTCGCATGGAAATTTTGTATTGTTCGATATGAAAATTGAATGAAAAATATTAGATATGTATTTTTTATTTTGAAAAATAATGAAAAATGAAGAAGTTGTAGACGATTGAAAATGTCTGCATTATGACGTCACGTCATAAACGCTCATATCCAAAGCATAGTGACATCATCATACGGATATTTTTTCAATTGGCTATGACTTCTAAACAAAAAGAGACGTATCTAATGCTTTTCATCCAATTTTAGTATTCCATAAGTTTTTTCAATTAAAAAAATTCATGCAACAACCATTATGAGGACGTAATACATCTGATTGGGCNTTCCATAAGTTTTTTCAATTAAAAAAATTCATGCAGCAACCATTATGAGGACGTAATCCATCTGATTGGGCCGTTGTACCCGTCCCTGCTGAATCAGTAAGGCCAATAGTCTGTAATTAACGTCATTGAAGGTAGTTACTGATGTAGATTTGCAGAATCTGTCGTGAAATGGAAACAAAACAAGTTCAAAAAATTTCGGGTGCAGTATTTTGTGGATATCTCAGGAACGGATGAGTTCAGAAGAAAATGTCAGAACATCATGTTTGAAACGCAGTCAAAATTCAGTATATCAACGGTTGACCACAGATCGGCCACTTAGGAAAATCTTCGGGAAACCTCGGGTCAACGGTCAGGCCTAGTCAATCACCGAATCTCAGAGTCAGTTACAGTCAATCGTAGAGAGTCGTAGCAACTGAGTTGAGCGAACAGTATATCGTTTTTCTGAAGCTACTTTCGGTTGTCCGAACAGCGTCAGTACATCACCCGTTCGAGACATTTTGTTTTCTCAGTACATCTCCTATTTAAATTCTCAGTACAGTCTCCTATTATTCAGTATATTGTTCAGAAAATCTCCAGTGTTAAATTCAGAACAGTTTGAATCAATTTAAGTGACAATTAACAGAGTGTAACAAGTGACGCTAAGGTGGTTCGATTCCACCGAATAAATCAGTATATTTTTTATAGACTCAGTGCGTTCGTTTTTCACCGGCATTTCCACTACCCCTTTCCCAATCCACCCTAAATTCAGTTTTCCCTCCAAACACATGGTCCTTCGAGCCGGATTCGGGAATCGGTAGTGTGAAATTATTCAGTGCAGTGAAAAACCCACGCGGACATTCGGGGTTCACATCAGAAACTCAACGGACAAATTCAGACGTGTTTGTGCCAGTGTTTATATTCTCCGGACAATAGAAGTATAAACACCATTGTCCTCCAGTGCCTCAACGTGCCGTAGAGTCGAGAGTCAGCGAGAATCACCGAGTGTTGCCGAACAGTCTCAGCACGGGCCCAGCGCCCAGCAACAGGTGGCGCCTCACAGCAGCAGAGACGACCAGTTACCGACGCAACACAGCAACTCACCGAGTGGTAAACCGCAGGCGGTCGGTAAAGTAGAAACTCTCGTACTCATTTACCAAGGGATCTGACAGGTTGTAAACAAAACAGTACATCACCATGTCAGGCTCCGAAACAGTAATTGAACAAGGATTGCAGGACAGTAAGGAGGAAATTAATCCATCCACGAGCGCAGTAAACTCACCACCTGGAATTCCGAAGGTCATCATCAATGCCCCTGATGGAGATACACTCAATCAAGGGGACAAATGAATTTCGGAGGTCAAGCAGAGCTACTCCGAGATTATTCAAGTTCCAGAGGATGGTCTCACAGTGCATCAACTCATCCAACTGAGGCAGATACAGCTCAGGGTGGACAGTATTACGGAGGTTTATCAGGAACTCACCAAGGTCATCATGACCGACGAGGATGTCACCTCCGAGGATTTGGACGGCCACGATAGGATCCTGGATTCCGAATGGGCAGAATTACTCACCATCCAGGGGAGCCTGATCGAGTCCATTCCACACGATCACCCGTATCTCGCGAACGGGGTATTCGAGCAGGCAGCCACCACCAGGAAGCAATGCGTCAGGCTCATCAGCAGGCTGAGAGGTCAACTAGCTAAGAAAGCTCAGTCACCCAGTACACCACCGAGTCCTCAATATCACGATCAGCTGAAGAGACTGGACATCAAGCTTTTTGATGGCAATCCTTCACAGTGGAAGGAGTTCAGTGACCTCTCCACTTCACTGGTGGGCAGCAAATCTACAATTCCCCCAGTGGAGAAATTGGTGAGGCTGAAGAGCAGCCTCAGAGGATCAGCAGCAGCTCTGATCTCTACGATACCCATCAGCGATCAGAATTATGAGAACGCATGGAGAAAGCTCCAAAAGAAGTACGATGATCCCAGACTTTTGGCACAGTACTTATTTAATCGAGTCCTGGAGTTGCCAAAAATCACCAAACCCACGGAACAGAATCTCACCGACAACGTGGCAGCAGTGGTCGAGTCGCTGGACCAGCTCAGAACAGTGGCCGGCCTTTCAGAAGCGAACCTAACTGAACAGCTGTTCGCTCACCTCCTGAGGAAGTCCTTGGACGCAGAGACTCTCAGACAATGGGAGTTGAAATTGGGAGACGCCAAGGATTTCCCCTGTCTCACAGAGTTCGTCGTATTCGTGGAGTCCTGTGCCAGGGGTATCAACGCAGGGTCCAAACTCCACTCCAGACAGCAGATCACCGCTCCCAGCAAACCACCTATTAAGAAGAAAGGAGCTTACGCAGCAACTCAACAAGTGGAGGACAGCGCTCAGCAGAACAGTCACCAAAGGAAAGAGTGTTCCATGTGCAAAGGGAACCACTTCGTCGACAAGTGTCAGCAATTCAAGGAGCTGGACCCAGTAAAAAGAAACGGCCTGGCCATCGACAAGAAACTATGCTTCAGGTGCCTGGGCACGCACAAAAAAGACAGGTGCAGCTCAGACGAACAATGCCACAAGTACAAAAGATCTCACGACACTCTGATCCACGGAGGCAGCAGGTACACAGGATGGGATCCTCCACGTCATGACTCGGAAGCTGCAGGGTTCTCTGGAACTGCCAACAGACCTGCAGAAGAGAGGATCGACGAGGACCAGAGTAAGTGAATGTTCCTTTAATATAATCAGTACATTCACTTTCTCATTGGTCATTCTCAGTTCTTAACAGCTAAGCCCAGTACATCACAGCAGCAGTTAACCTCAACAATCAGATGACCAATGGGAACCAGCAGTCAAATCAACCTTCAGAAGATCAACAATCGGTGCTGTTGGCGACAGCCCGAGTTACAGTGAAATCACCACGAGGATTCTCCACCAGAGCCAGAGTCCTCACGATCAGGAATCAGAGGTGTCATTCATCTCAGAAAAACTAGTAAATCAACTGCACTTGTCCAGGAAATC